>NC_139584.1:1269768-1299768 GCF_946808225.1 Silurus aristotelis
GTGTGTGTGTGTGTGTGTGTGTGTGTGTGTGTGTGTGTGTGTGTGTGTAAGTGTGTGTGTGTGTGTGCGTGTGTGTGTGTGTGTGTGTGTGTGTGTGTGTGTGTGTAAGTGTGTGTGTTGACCCCAATGGCCTTGAAAGTACTATTGTTGTTCTAGAGAGCTCTTCACAGGAAATGTTTGCTGTAACACGACAGACCACGAACTGAGAAGCTCATTCATTGCACGCTCATGTAAAGACAGACGACGCGACACTTTCCGATTCCAACGTCGCTTCATTTCATGAAACTAAAGATCTCAGGATCGGAGTACAATTCCAAGTGTAATAGTCAAGCGTGAAGCTTAACCTTGATTGGTAGCAAGCTCTGAGGATTAACACATGTGATTAGGCTCTGTTTGTGTGTGTGTGTGTGTGTGTGTGTGTGTGTGTGTGTGTGTGTGTGTGTGTGTGTGTGTGTGTGTGTGTGTGTGTGTGTGTGTGTGAAGAGGAAGGTGGAACTATGGAGCAGAAAGAGGTAGAAGGTCATGGTTTCTGTGTCCTTCAAATAACTCTGACAAGTCTGGAATGTTTCTCTTGTTACCCACCCCTCATGTGTGTGTGTGTGTGTGTGTGTGTGTGTGTGTGTGTGTGTGTGTGTGTGTGTGACTACTTTTTGCGGACTAGAAATTCCTCTAAGCAAACGAGGCGGTTCCTATAACAGAGTTTGAAGATTCCTCTGAAATTCCCACAGCACTTCGGTTCGTTGTAACGGATCGAGACGAAAAAAACAAAACATTTCAGTGGAATTGTTGCTCAACTGTTATTGAAGTCACTAAAAAAAATAAAAAAAAATAAAAAAAAAATAAATAAAACCTTCTACGTTTAGAATAGTCTGTGTGGGTGGGTGTGTGTGTGTGTGTGTGTGTGTGTGGGGGGGGGGGGGGGGGGTTACGTCTGTGTCTGCTCTCTGAGACAAGACTGTCTGGAGAAACTATAACGGACTTTTCCAAACGCACCTGGTTCTTCACCGAGCTGTTGTATTGAATGACTTTGGATGCAGCATGAAATTTTCCGTTTGACTTAAACCAGGAGAGTATACAAAGTGCACAAACCAGCTCCATGAAGATCTGCTTTCCATGGGTTGGAGTGAAAGATCTCCCACTCTAGAGCAAACCCTACTGAACATAATGGATGTGAACGCTGACTGCACCCCAGAACCTCCTCACCTTCTCACCTACATCACTGACTTTACTAACACACTTGAGTCTGAATGAATCTCCACAAAATATAGTAAAACATCTTCCCAGAAGAGTGGAGCTTATAATGGGAATGGGAACAGCAAAAGGGAAATTAATGTGGAATGGAATGTACAAAAAGAAGTACATACCAATCTTATGGTTAGATGTCCTCAAACGTTTGCCCATATAGTGGTCTTTGGGGTAAAATGTTTGGCTCTGACCCTTGAACTTGATCTGGTTTGTCCCGGTTGGTTGCAGTAGAAGTGGGTGGTAGAAACTGGTGGTGAAGACGACTAAACTGAAAATGTGACTTAATTTAAGTTATTGTTGTACCTACTGGTCAAAAATAGGAACTGCAACAATAAATATATCCACTGGGGCAAGTATCCTGCTGCCCCGTGTTCATATTCCAGTGGAGGAAAAATGTCAGACTGAACAGTTACAGTAATGTCTAACAAAAATCTGTCTATAATCTATAAGTCCCCAAAAATGGGATTCAATATAGATATTTTTCTGTAATTATATTTATAAAGAAAACAACAAAAATCATCATATCAATACACTGAACAATTCAGCTGCCGTATGAAATATTCATTATGAGTTTATTTTTGACTCTACATCAGAAGTCTTTTGTGTGTGTGTGTGTGTGTGTGTGTGTTTGCGTGCAGATTGATTCAGTGCATCGCTGAATGAAGCTGAATCGAGGCTGTACTTTGCTCAGAAACCAGCATCCAGTTATAGCTCAAGGTCTGTCACGTCGCTGTCCTCCTCCATGCTGAGTGTTAATACAAAAGCTCCATGCCAAGGACACGGAGTGACTGCATGAGCCGCCCACGGTCCAGACAAGACGAGAGCAGAAACAAGGGTGTGAATGGAGTTTCTTCAGGACGTGGGTAGATCATCGATGCTGCCAGGTGCCCGGTTTACACGAGCGGCTTTGGCAGCTTTCGCAAATGGCAGATTGGTGAGGAAACACAGGAAGAACTGTCACGGCTGGAAGGAAGTGAGTCAGCGATGAAAGTGCTGGGCCTTCAAAGACCATGTATACACTTACACTCACTCGAACGTTCTTGGAAAATGAAATTGGATAAACCAAAATACGGCTCCATGTTTATTATCTGAGCCGTCTAATACACTATAGCTTTAACTTAAAGGTTGAACATGTTGATTGAGATGGTCCATGGAGCAGAAGAAGGTGGTAGAAATTGGTCCCCCTAAAAAAGACCCCCCAAATAACATTGGACATCCAATTTCACATTTCCACCGGATTTTGTGGAGATTTATTCAGTCTAAGACCAGTACTGATGTACGAGGTGATTCCAAAAAGTTCCGAAAATAGTTTTGTAACACACCAACAGATGGCAGCACAAGGCTGCACGCACAATCACAGGAAGCACCGATCTTCATAAGTCAGTGTGCCAAAAGACATCGTCCTGTGTAGATCTGGAACTGTTCAACTGGTGCTGTTCTGACCCACGTGACTCTGCTATTCTGAATACCCTGTCACCGAGCTCCTCCTCACACGTGAGTTTCTCTCTGGAAACAACACCTTCTCACTTCCACACCCACACTACTCCTGTAGAATTTGCCCTCATCCTGAAGCTGAAGATACGGCTCGCCGTTGTGACACCGTTGTGGAGATCCGGCACGAATAGCAGGAGGACTTCTAGGACACGTTCCAGAAGATCACTGGGAGCTGTATTGCTGTGCAGGAGGACTATTTTGAAGATGAAAGTGTGGAAATGTAGATAAATAATGTACTTCCTGGTAAGCTTTTTGATATCACCTCGTAGGTGAGGTGAGGAGGTCTGGGGTGCAGTCAGTATTCACATTCATTCATGTTGAATAGGGTTGAGTTCAGAGTTCTATAGCAGGAGATCTTCCACTCCAACCCATGGAAAGCAGATCTTCATGGAACAGCTTTAGGTCTCTTCCTAAACAATCGAATTTGTGATAACAGTTTGGTAAAGAACCACAAAATGTTTGGAAATTTGGGTGTTTAAAAAGCACATGCGAATCTTATGGGCAGGTGTCCACAAACTTTTGGTAATACAGCAAAGCTTATCTAGTTAGGAAGAACATTGCTTAATGAACTGGTCATTAGATCTGTCTGGTTTTTTTGTGAAGGACGTTGAAGATATACGCAATAAAACTCAGTACTTTGACGTAAAAAGCCTCTCAGTTTCACGTTTTTTGCCGAAGGAATGTTTCAGAGACAGAGGACTTTGTGCCTCTCTGTTTATCAGTAACACGACTTTCTGAGTATTGAGGGTTGGTGTGGGAACAACTTGTTTTGGAGATGATTTTGAGCATAAGATCAGTATGTGCTTCTCAGTTCACATTTAGTCTCCTTTTGATAAGCTTCACTTTTCTGGGAAGATGTTCCACTAGATTTTGTGGAGATTTCGGAAAATTCATTCAGGTACAAGGTGTAAGTAAAGTCGGGTACTGATTTTGGTGAGAAGGTGAGAAGGTCTGGGGTGCAGTCAGCGTTCACATACAAAACTCCTTTCTAATCCTGTCCATCGTCGTCACTCCCAACGAACATCTCAACATCTTTTTAATTAATTAGGTACAATAACCAAGAACATTTACTCAAATACTTTACACCACTGCTGCGTCCACAGACGTCCTACACAGTAACAGTTTGGAAAAGAATGGCTGAGAAGGTCAAGTGTGCCAATACTTTTGTCTTTAAAGTGTATATAAAGTGCTTGATTTAATCGGCCGTCTGAAACGTTTCCATTTTCAAAGCGAGAATGGAGACAATAATAATAAACGTTAGAGGAAAAACTGAAACTGGGAACCTGCTGATTTGTAGATTTCATTTCTTTACAACTGAAACAGGAAACTCGTGTGCAAGAGTTTGGAATGTGGCTCAGTGTTGATCCAAGATTAAGGTGACACGCCTTACTAAAGTCCTAACACACACACACACACACACACACACACACACACACACACACACACACACACACACACACACACACACCTACAATGACATTTCATAAGAAATCACAAGCACATTCCTTTCCAGTCTTCCACTCTCTCAGCACTTGCGCAGTGAACCATCTCAGAGTTCATCCTTCCTGTGGATGCGCTTCTCAGTTCATTCTGTTATCTCACCATCTTGGACGTTTCCGTTCTCGTCCGGTCACGTGGGCTGTTGTCATTACATTACAAATCGTTTGGTACCAACAGAGCGTTTTGGTTTTCACATAAAACCAGCAGCCTTTAATAAAGGATTAGAAAAGGCTAAAAGTTCATATGATTGGTTGTGGATCAGTGTAGCATGTTCTCATTGGCTGGTTTATCAGGTACACCTACAACATACACAGTTCATAAGCTCTATCTATCCCTCTTCCCCATCCATCAGTAATATGGGACGGTTGTAGGTGGTAGTGAATATTAGATCATTCTCAGCCCAGCAGTAACAGTCATTAGTGCAGTATCTAAGCATTAAAATCTTCTCACTGTCAGAACATGTCAGAACGTCTATGATGATGGTTATTAGCCCATAAGAACATCCATATGACCATGAACAAGTTTTTAAGGATGTCTATAAGACCATGAGGGTGTTTATAAGATCATACAGATCTTCTACAGATATCATGAGGACACACAGATGTCTACAAGGATGTTTATAGGGCTGTAATTATGACTAAAAACTAATGAGAAAGTTTATAAGTCCATTGTGACGTCTGTACAACCAAGAATATATCTCAAATGTCATTAGGGTGTCTGTAAGGCAATGATGATATCTACAAGGCTATGAGAATATCTATAAGGCCATGAAGACATCTAAAAAACAATAAGGACATCTATATGGTCATGAGGATGTCTATTACACCATGATGATGTTCATAAGACAAAGAGGATGTTCATAAGACCATGATGATGTTCATAAGACCATGAAGATGTCTATAAGACCATGAGGATGTTCATAAGACCAAGAGGATGTTTTTAAGACAATGAGGATGTTTTTAAGACCATAAGAATGTTTATAAGACCATGAGGATGTTTATAAGACCATGAGGAGGTTTATAAGACCTTGAAGATGTTTATAAGACAATGAGGATGTTCATAAAACCATGAGGCTGTTCATAAGACCATGAAGATGTCTGTAAGACCATGAGGATGTTCATAAGACCATGAAGATGTCTGTAAGACCATGAGGATGTTCATAAGACCAAGAGGATGTTTTTAAGACAATGAGGATGTTTTTAAGACCATAAGAATGTTTATAAGACCATGAGGATATTTATAAGACCATGAGGAGGTTTATAAGACCTTGAAGATGTTTATAAGACAATGAGGATGTTCATAAAACCATGAGGCTGTTCATAAGACCATGAAGATGTCTGTAAGACCATGAGGATGTTCATAAGACCATGAAGATGTCTGTAAGACCATGAGGATGTTCATAAGAACATGAAGATGTCTGTAAGACCATGAGGATGTTCATAAGACCATGAGGACGTTTATAATACCATGAAATTGTCTATAAAGCCATGTGTATACATATAAGGCCATGAGGATGTTTATAAGGCCATGAAGACACCTAAAAGTCCATGAGAAATTTATTCATAAGACCATGAGGCTGTTCATAAGACCATGAAGATGTCTGTAAGACCATGAGGATGTTCATAAGACCATGAAGATGTCTGTAAGACCATGAGGATGTTCATAAGACCATGAAGATGTCTGTAAGACCATGAGGATGTTCATAAGACCATGAGGACGTTTATAATACCATGAAATTGTCTATAAAGCCATGTGTATACATATAAGGCCATGAGGATGTTTATAAGGCCATGAAGACACCTAAAAGTCCATGAGAAATTTATTCATAAGACCATGAGGATGTTCATAAGACCATAAAGATGTCTATAAGACCATGAGGATGTTTATAAGACCTTAAGGATGTTCATAAGACCATGAGGATGTTTATAAGACCTTGAGGATGTTTATAATACCATGAAAGTGTCTATAAAGCCATGTGAATACATATAAGGCCATAAGGATATCTATAAAACCATGAAAATATCTATATGGCTATGCAGATGTGTATAAGGCCATGATTATATCTGTAAGGCTGTGGACTTGTTTCTAAGCATTGACTGCAGAAGGTCAGATTCTGGCATCTTCACAACGATGCATCCAAACAGTTCTACACCACACACACTGGAGGGATATAAACCAGGGAGAATGTAAAAAAGTGATTCTATCTAAGATCTAGACGTATTGTAATCCCTGCCTTGGGTCCATGATCACAGATCAGCTTTGGCAGTTTGCCTTCAGTGTGAGTAATGACCTGGATGAGCTCATATGACTGTCACACACGACTATCAGTGAAGTGGAGGTGGGACACTCTTACTGAATTGCACTATTTTGTAAAATGAGTCTTTGGAATTGAAGCTGGTATTAAATTAAACATGTGCATCATTACACAAGGTGCTTAATTACTCCTACCTGAAAACGTGGCCTTTTTAAACAGTCAAAGCAATCATCCTGTGGAACCATCACCTGATAGGGACCTACAGTCATGCTTTTGTGAGGTAGAAGAAAACTAGAGAACTCAGAGGAAACCTGAACCAGGCAAAACCTGAGTAACTGAAGTGTAGGATGAAATCAGCCTGCAGCTGTGACGGTGATTTTCTTCTAAAAAAGCGTCCAGTTTTATTCCAGAGAAGATGCATGGCAGGAGTAGACTGGGGCTGCACAGGGATGGACAATTTCTGGTACATTTCCAGAAACTTTTCCTGTGAACTTCATCTGAGGTATTTTGGAAATTTTTCAAGTTGGAAACTTACCAGGAATCTATGGGAATTTATAGGAGTTTTATAGGATATTTGGGGGAAATTTGGGGAATTCATGTAATATTTATATAAATTACATAAAGACTTACCAAGATGGAAATTTTTTACTATTTTGTGTGCAGGATTGTAGAAATGATGTGCGTTGCGTAATGCATGAAATGCGCATTGCCTGAAGGGGGCGTGGCCTCAGTAAGCCTGCAGTTGTGACTAATGAATCTGCAGGTAGGAATTCAACTGAAACTGCATTAAATCTGGTCGTTTTAACTAAAATGATCCGTCAAGATTTTATTCCCATTTATTCCTGTTTATTCCCATGGAAAGTTTCCAGTCTTGAAAATTTCTGGAATTTTGCAGCCCTAGAGTACACTATGGATTTGACACCTAGGGGTAGATTTGCTTTAACCACCCGTTGGTTTATGATCATGTTTTATGAGAGAATAGAACAGTTTGAGAACATGGAGAACACGGCAGTAAACGGAGCTCAGGAACGCAAATTGATTTAATTTGGCACTAAGAAATTTCATTCTAGTTTCAGGTTCTTGTGAGACACACCTGAGCTGGTTGGCCTCGAGTATCACCTGCCCTATATTCAGTGTGATCTGGTTTTCTGGGATGGAGAGCCGAGAGGTTAGTGGCTAAATCCGCTTATCAGGAATAACGTCCGGGTCACGTAACCCTCTCTCTGTTTACTAACACAGAACGTGTCTTGCGCATGCCAAGCTTTCGGACAACCTCTCGTGTTCCTGATCTGCACTGGTGCCTTTGAGGACAGACAGGAAGTCACTCTCGTGCTGCCCTTCATTGCCCATAAGCAGAGTGAAGCTACTCCTCTCGACAGGACACAACACATCTCTGACTCAAGATTCTTACGTTATGAAATACCGATGCTCCAGATTACGACATTCACGACTCAGGAATGCATGCAAATTTTTTTCACCTTGAGCAACACCCCAGGAGCATGCATGAGAACCTACAGACGAGCAGAAGAACCCGAACAAGCGCAAAGTTTTGTTTCTCATTTCAGAAAAATTGAGGACCGCTTATGTAGTGCAATAACCAATCTATACACATGCTGCGAGTAATCTGTGTTAAGGGGCCACCTGAAAGCTGTGTGTGTGTGTGTGTGTGTGTGTGTGTGTGTGTGTGTGTGTGTGTGTGTGTGTGTGTGTGTGTGTGTGTGTGTGTGTGTGTGTGTGTGTGTGTGTGTGTGAGAAAGGGAAGCAAAAGCGAGTGCATGCATGTTGCATGTGGACACATCAGCCGCGGCGGAATGAGGAAGTGTATCATGGCTTTACGGGAAAGCAGCAGGGAGGAGGCGGGGTTGATGGGAAACCAGGAGGCCTCGGTACAGGTGTGTGTGTGTGTGTGTGTGTGTGTGTGTGTGTGTGTGCGTGTGTGCGTGTGTGTGTGTGTGTGTGCGTTCGTGCGTGCGTGCGTGCGTGCGTGTGTGTGTGTGTATTTGTGTGTGTGTGTATTTGTGTTGGTGTGAGTGTGTGTGTGTGTGTGTGTGTGTGTGTGTGTGTGTGTGTGTGTGTGTGTGTGTGTGTGTGTGGGTGGGTGTATGTTTGTGTTCATTACTTTTCATTCATACAATAAATGAGGAACTTTTGCAAGGAAAAAATAGTTATATGGGATAAAATTAAATGCAAATGCCTGGAATTTTTGTAATTTTTGTGCATTTTCATACACATTTGAAAATTTGCAGTAAATGTATATTTATAATTAAAATAAATGTAATAATGGATAGGGGAAGTGGTGGCTCCAGTGGTTAAGGCGCTGGGTTGCCGAACGGAAGGTCTGGGGTTCAAGCCCCGGTATCGCCAAGCTGCCACTCTTGGGCCCTTGAGCAAGGCCCTTAACCCTCTATGCTCCAGGGGTCCCTTACGAGGGAAATATCAAGGTCCGTGACGTCGAAGTGACGTGGGGCCGCCTTCCCGTGGGCTCACCACCTGCAGGAGGGACCGTAAGGGACGGTGCTGTGAGGATTGGGCAGCGGTCGATGGCGGGGGCCTTGACAGGCCGATCCCTGGACACGGAGAAGTGTCTGGGGAATCTGCTTAGACTGCTGCCCCCGAATTACGGATAAGCGGGAGAAGATGAATGAATGGTGGTAATATTGGATGTAGAAGGATTAGATGAATGATTACAAAAAACTCATTTAGCATTTTAAAAAGAGCATTTCGTAAATAAAATAAAAAAAAGTATTATATTGTTATATCTTGATTATTATTATTATTATTATTATTATTATTACTGTATTGCAGTAGAAAAAAAAACTTTAGAAAAAAAGAATTCAATATTTAACAAACAAACAATTGAATAAACAAATGAAAAGAACACTTTGAACTTAGTACCTGAACTTCTTTCTCCATCTACCTTTTCTTCTTTTACACATTTTTTTTTTTGCATAATTGCACAACTGAAACATTAACACGAGACTGGCACCTAAAACTATATATTTTTTTTTTACCATTTTTTATTCCTTATATTTTTATATTTTAAAGTTCTACTAATTTTATTACCCTTTTTTATGCACTACATGTTGGACAGTCATAAAAAAGTCGTACTGTATGAAAGTGTAACTCAACACAAAATCTGCTTTGATTTGAAATAAATAGAAATAACCCACATTTTTTTAAAGTTAAACTATTCACACACCCACACACTAAATTCCTCTGGAATCCTTTTGAGACACACTTCTGCATGTTGGGACAGGATTAAATTGGCACTGAACAGTTAACTGGTGTGGGTTAATCCAACACTTTCATTTCCTCAGCATTTATTACAGTTTGCTGCGTTGGTTACGTCTCCAGAGGCTTCACGCTCCCATGGGAACGAACGCTGAGCTCGTTCTCAAGTCCCTCAAACAGCCATGACTAACCCCAGTGGAAGGGAGCAGAGTAGGTTGGGTCCTCCAGGCTCCACCTTCTACTCCTGAAGCTCCGCCGTCTGTTGTTTACCGAGAGATGAATCACGAGGGCTTGTCCACAGCGCTGTGTTTGCTCTGCAGAGTTGAGATATTAACTTCCACTGGGAACGATGAGAAACGAGGGGCCGCTGGTTCGGGCTCTTCCCAACCTGAGAGGAAGATGAACTTCAGACACCTGACTTTTCCAGGTGTAACGTGGTTCACATAATGTGAAGGCACACAGTTGTTCAGGATGTTTTTGGAGCATGAAATGTTCCTTCACTTGAACTAGGAAACCCCAAACCTGTTCCAGCATGATGATGCACACACAATCTACTGATGTAGGTGAGGTGAGGAGGCCTGGGAGATCTTCCACTCCAAGCTGTGTAAAGCAGATGTTCATGGAGCTGGACTTGTGCACAGGGGATTGCCAGGTCTTCTAGTTCAAGTGAAGGGAAAATTTCATTATCCTGCGTCCAAAGGTTGTGAGTTCGAATACCGATTTTCCTTGGGATTCGAACTCACAACCTACTAAAACTGTTCAAGCCCCAAAAAAGCACACATGAATCTTCACTTATATTCTATCATTGGAACTTGGCTTAAACCTCTTTTTTTTAGCCCTGTCGAGTTTTAGTAGGTTGTGAGTTCGAATCCCAGCAGCACCAGTGCCTTTGTGGCTGAATAAATGTCCACAAATCTCCACGAAATCCATCTTCCCAGAAGAGTGGAGCTCATTAATAGAGCAAATGGAGAATGATTGAGGGATGAGATGCTCAAAAAGAAGCACATTCTAATCTTATGGTCAGGTGTCCACATACTTTTATCTGTGTAGCGGATACATTCTAGTAGCAGAGCATTTCGTTCTAGATATTTGTGTTGGAGGTGAAACTCAGAAATCTGCCCCCGATGTTGGTTCGAGAGGAACTTTAAGGTGAAGTCAGCTGAGTTCTGGATGAGTGAGAGCGAGATGACCTTTATGCCCAGTGACGGATCTGCATTTGCTGCTGAGAATCAATTGAGTCACAGGGCTGGGAATGCTGGGAAGCCGGAGGGGAGTGTGTGTGTGTGTGTGTGTGTGTGTGTGTGTGTGTGTGTGTGTGTGTGTGTGTGTGTGTGTATGTGTGTGTTTGCTCACAAAGGGCCGGACAGTGACGAGAGGAAGAGAGTGAGCAGGTAGAGACGAAGCGAGTGCCAGGGTCAAGCGCGGGATCGCATTCCAGTCCTCACAGCATTGCATGGCCTTGGAAACCTCGCAAGAGCAGCGTGGAAGCGAACGCTGAGCTCATTCTCACGATGCTGTTCACACACACACACACACACACACACACACACACACACACACACACACACACACACACACCATAATAAATAAGTGGTCTCTTTCCCTAATTACTATCCAGAGCCAAAGAAAAATACTTTTTTGCTTCCCAATCCACATTTACTGAGCTCCACTCTTCTGTGAAGATGTTCCACTACATTTTGTGGAGATTCCTTCACCTACACGGACGTGTGTTAGTACTGTCAGGTCAGGTATTGATGTCAGGTTAGGATTTCAAGAGTCCTGGGGTGCAGTCAGGGTTCTATGTTCTAAAGGGTTGGAGCCCCATAGCAGGAGATCTTCCAACACATGTAATGCAGATCTTCATGGAGCTCCTTCATGCACAGGAGCAGTGTCATGCTGGAAAAGGTTTGGGTCTCCTAGTTCAAGGACAAAAAATATCCATAAATGTCTCCAAACTGTTAGCACAAAGCTGGAGGCACACTTTTGTATAGGTTTTTGTATATTTGTACACTGTTCCAGCATGGCAATGCCCCTGTGCACAAAACCTGCTCCATGAAGATCTGCTCTCAATGGGAAAGTTGGACTGGTAGATCTCCTGCTATAGAGCTCTGATCTCAACCCTACTAAACTACTCTGGGATGGATGTGAACACTGACTGCACTCCAGACCTCCTCACCTTCTCACCTACATCACCACCTGACTTTAACACACTTGTGGCTGATAAACACAATCTCCACAAACACACTCTAGAATCTAGTGGAACATCTTCCCAGAAGAGTGGAGGGAATAAGAAGAGCACATTATTGGGTTGGAAGATCTACTGTGGTTGGAAAGTTCAGGTATCAGGTCCTAATAGTTTTGTCCATTATAGTGTTTATTATTACAATAACATTAGCTGTAGCTTTAATTAGATTTCAAGGTGACATTAGGGTGCATTAGGGCATAAAACATACGTATGATTTATTTAAAACACCGATATAACGTTCCTGGGTCCATAATAATCCTGTATCTTCAAGGACCTGAGAAATTAATCTGATTCCTGATTGGATTAAGAGCCCAAGAACAAGCACCGCCCCCAGGTTGAGGTTAGATATTCTCAGCTCGCAACCTTCTCTACAAACAAAACATGTGTGTGTGTGTGTGTGTGTGTGTGTGTGTGTGTGTGTGTGTGTGTGTGTGTGTGTGTGTGTGTGTGTGTGTGTGTTTATGTAAAGGCCGTTGTAAAAGGTTACTCTTCTCACTTCTCGCTGAAGTCGCACCCTTCACGATGGAGCAGCCTGCTGGGCACACACACACACACACACACACACACACACACACACACACACACACACACACACACACACACACACACTGTACGTGAACAATCAGGACAGTAGGTAGTGTGTCCTAGTGGCATTGCCAGCACACTCCAGCCCAGTGGGAACAATTACACAGGTGTGTCATATGCCAAAGCAGCTCTGTGTGTGTGTGTGTGTGTGTGTGTGTGTGTGTGTGTGTGTGTGTGTGTGTGTGTGTGTGTGTGTGTGTGTGTGTGTGTGATTTGTATGAGTCATAGAGTGCACCTAATCCCAGGTGACACATTGTTCTGAACCTGCTCACTTCATGAAGGTCATTTTTGCCAGTAACTACTCCAAGTGTGTGTGTGTGTGTGTGTGTGTGTGTGTGTGTGTGTGTGTGTGTGTGTGTGTGTGTGTGTGTGTGTGTGTGTGTGTGTGTGTGTGTGTGTGTGTGTGTGTGTGTGTGCATTGTTAATTATTTTTCCACGTTATGTCATGGAAATCCTAAGCCACGCTGCTATTGCTTGTGATCTGACTCGCAGGTCAGCGTGACACAAGCAACACAAAGGCCGTCGAATTCTAATAATAGAAAAGAAAAGAAAAATTCTATAAAAAATGAGGGTGGGGGGGGGGGGGGGGGCGCACCAATCCGTGTATGTTGGCAAAAGTAATTTTGAAGTTTCAGTTTTTAAATGTTTTATTAAATTTAAATAAAAATGAATATATGATTATGTAACACCCAATAAAATCCTTTGGAACAGTGTTCGATCCTAGACTGGACACTGGTCCATCTCAGGGCATCATGGGAGAAGAATGTTTTCCTGCATGTTCTTTTTAGAAGTAGAGGAACGTATAGGTGAGTAGTAGAACATCACGGACTTCTAAAAGCTCCTCACGTGAATCCTGCTTCACTGCTGGAACGTTCTTATAGTGGTTATGCAACGGCCATGATTCAGCATTTTGTTCAGGATGTTATCATGGATCAGAAGCACACACACACACACACACACACACACACACACACACACACACACACACACCTGGCTGCTGTTCAGCTCTCTGGGTGAGGGGTGATGACATGTGTGACATGTCAGTAATGGAGCGTGTTCCCACGTCAATGCGAATAAATCAGAAGTGTGAAGCGCAGATCTTTCAAACGCTGACATTTAAAGAATTATAAATATCTCCAAGGGGCTCGAGCACAGCCAGGAGCAGCCTCTCTTTTATCTGAGGAGCTCTGAAGATCTTCTGAAGCAAACCGGTCGAACCATTAAGGAAAAGTATTGGGACGCTTGACTTGTTCACCCGTATGTGGTTCTTCACCAAGCCGTTATGCCTTCAACTGAACCAGGAGAAACAAAAATTGTTCCAGCATGACGATGCTCCTGAGCACAAATCCAGCTCCATGAAGATCTGCTTTCCATGGGTTGGAGTGGAAGATCTCCTGCTATAAAGTTCTCAACCTTATTGAAACCTTGTGACTGAATGAATCTCCCCAAATCTCCACAAGCACATTCCAACATCGAGTGGAACATCTACCCATTGTTCAGCCTTTGATTCATTAAATTGAATTCATTTGCTCTTATACTGAGCTCCACTCTTCTGGGAAGATGTTCTACTAGATTTTGTGGAGATTTCTTCAGACACAAGGATGTGTGTTAAAATTAGTTGATCTTTTAGAAACGTGCTCTTGAAGGAGCGAACTGTAGATCCATATTAAAGCTGAATTCTGCTTCTCGCAGGTCTTTATACGAGATTATCAAGATTTAGGGATTAACCTTACAATAAGCCTCCACCAGCATCAGTAATCACTCACCGCTTGGTATTTATTATAAATGACAAGACCCATAATCCCAACCCCATATGGAATTCCAGTAAATACACACTGCTCTGTGGAGCATGCTGCGTCTGATCCCCCCCCACATGTGAGACTCTGGGAAGAAGAAACCGAGGACCAACCAGGTTTAAGCGTTTTAAAAAAATATTTATTGAAACTCGCGTAAAAAAATAACTTCCTAAACAATATACAAATCGCTAAATCAAAAAAAACAAAAACAAACCCGAGCTGCATTCATGCAACCAGAGCAGAGACGCTCACGTGAGACGTTCACTAAAACAAAACAAAAAATCAGTAGACTTTTCAATACTCCTTGCGCCAGACAATGGAAGTGCTTGTAAAGATCCATTTACAGATATGTACAGTATCTACAACTCGCTTCAAAAACTCTTAAATATGCTAAAATAGATTTAAATAGGCTGTGGACCCTTCAGTGTGGAATGACTTGTGTTGCTATAAATAAATAAATAATTCCACTTTAGATTTCTTTAAAGAAAAAAAAAAAAAAAACATATATACAAATAAATATGACGTACACAATAGACCTTGCGTTGGAATTTAGAGTCGTAAGACAGCGACGTATTTACAACACAATGGCGACAATATGTAGTTATATCTCGTAGTTGCATTGCTGTGTGCGTCCGTATCGAGTGGTAGTCATGTTGAAGTTACTGAGTCAGGATGAGGGAGAGATGGAGGTGTATGACGGTCGTTCTGCACAGGTTATTTGAGGTCGTTTTGGTTGCTCGCTGCACGATGCAGGAGACGGAAGCAGGAGAAGAAGAAGAAGTGTGACATCTGGATAAGGAGCAGTGGTACAGTGGCTATTAAAGAATTTCAAGTATTTCTTTCCAACACTCGTACAGAAGGCACTAGATGAGAGCTTGCGTTCCTCCAGGGTCGGAGTTTCTCAGTCCGTTCGCGACTTTTTTTTCTTTTCTTTTTTATCTTCGGCGTCGCACGAACCGCTTCAAGTTTGCGCAACTTCGCTCCGGGGCGCCCCTTCGTTCCTCGGGGCGGGACGTCTGACGTCCCCGAATTTCCCAGGTTCACCCTTTAGACAGCTGCCTTTACCAAATAAAACAAACATTTCTCATTTTCCACGTTTGTTTCACGGGCTGGGCGGGCGGGCGAGCAGGTGGGCGTCGCCAGTCATCTGACTGACATAGTGACAAGTCTCTGAGTAGTAAGTCACTTGCATACTGTGAGCGCCTCATGGCTCAGACTGTGCAGGCGGATCTCGGTTGTGTCTGTAGGGGGTGCTGGTGTGTTCTGCATCCAGGAGTGGTTGAAAACGTCCTCGAAAGAAGGACGATCGGCAGGACGCAGAGACAGACACCACTTGATGAGCTGCTGGCATTCTGCAGGAAGACAGGAGGACAGCGTGTGTGTGAGTGAGTGACGGACAAATAATTATAACTAACGAGGGACCGCAACAAGCGTTCGAGCCGACGCCTCTTACCTGTCGAGATCCTGCGCCTGAAGAGCACCTGGCCACGCACGATTTCTTCATCCTGCTCAAATGGGATGTCTCCACACACCATGTCGTACAGCAGAATCCCCAGAGACCAAACGGTCGCAGATCTGCCATGGTACCGGTGGTACCTGATCCACTCTGGAGGGCTGTAAACTCTCGTACCTGCATGTGAGGGAGAAAGAAAAAAAATTTAATCTCTAAAATCAAACAAAATGACAACCAAGAGCCAAGGTTTTTTTTTGTGTGTTTGCAAAGAGTAAACAGTAATAATAGTAAAGGAGGGCGGGGCTCGGAGCAGGAAGTGCTCTGCGCCTGTGTTTACAAAACACTACTATGGAACGCTAACCAGGTGAACCTGCGCGCTCACGAGGCGGGGCGGGAAGAGAAACCGGTTGCCATGTGACTTGTGTTTACAAACTGAGTTGTAGCAACGCGGCGTGTCGCCAGTAGGGGGCGCAGCGAAGCATGAACGAGGAGGAGCTTGAGCGCGCGCGCGTGTGTGTGTGTGTGTGTGTGTGTGTGTGTGTGAGAGCGAGAGATTTCTCAATAATAAAATGCGACATCAAACGTGCTCGTGATGATCTCTATTTAAATCCTGAAGGTGATCCGGGTCTTGTCCCCTACATGCGTATATAAGCGAAGGTGCACGCGCTCCTTACCGTCGAAGTCGGTGTACACGGTGTCCTTGAGGAGCGCCCCCGAGCCGAAGTCGATCAGCTTGAGCTCGCCGGTGCGCAGGTCGATGAGAATGTTCTCGTCCTTGATGTCGCGGTGCACGACGCCGCTGGAGTGGCAGTGACGCACCGCCTCGAGGACCTGGCGGAAAAACCCCCGCGCCAAGTCCTCGGGCAGCGCGCCCCTCTCCGTGATGAAGTCGAACAGGTCCTTCACCGCCTCCGGTCTCTCCATCACGATGATGAAGGCGTCAGGACGCTCGTACCAATCCAGCATCCTGATCACACCACGGAAACCCGTGCCCACCTTCTTCAGGAGGACGATCTCCATGGGCACGCGCGCGCCATTAGGCTGCAGGAGCGGAAGAAAAAAGAAAAAAAAAAAAAAATCACATTTAATACTCAATTTCAACATTTATAAATCAATGCAATATGATCCTGTATAAACATATAAACACTGTGCATATATAATATATAAATACATATTTATTCATTCTTACCAATTCTCCCCATTCGGTCACACGTTCCTTCGCCACATGTTTGATAGCGACCTGAAAATAGACAAAATAAAAGACACACGTGAGCCAAACAGACACGTGCAAAACACGCCAAACGCGTAAAACTGCAGCGTAAATCATGCAGTTATAATAATAATAATAATAAAGATCTGGGACGCACCGGAGTTCCGTCGGATATCCGCAGGCCGGTGTAGACCGTGCCGAAGCCGCCGCTCCCGAGCACCGAGCCCACCTGGTAGACCTTCTCAAACGGCTCCTTCTCCTTCACTGGAAACAACAACAACACATTCTAACTTTAGTATAGGAGGAAACCAGGTGAAAGAAATAAAACAAGCTCGTTAATTCCATCTAGCTATCCATCTATCCATCCATTCCTCCCTTCCTCCCCCTCTCACACACACACACACACACACACACACACACACACATCATGGCCGTAATGGCGACAGAGAGAAACACAGCCACCCCGCGGCTCGTCCTCTAACCTGGATGCACTTGGAGCTGGATCTTCGCGGGCATGTCCACGGCTGAGATGTGCGCCAACGTGTTGAGTTTGGACAGAAGCATCGTATTTAATCCCCAAGTCGAATAAATAAATGAATATATTCCTCAATCAGAATCCTGAGGAGATCCGGAGCAGGAATCCACGCTGTCTGAGGTAAAAAGAGAGGGAAAAACAGAGCGGCTTTTTCTTTCCCTTTTTAAATAAAACACGACTCGGATAGGAAAATCTTCAGCGTCTCTTCGGTTGGAGTGCAAATAATAATAAAGAAATAAATGATGACCGAGCAGGTTGGTGACGGCGATGTCGGAGAGATTATCCACACCGAACAAGATGCACACAAACCCGGCTTTCTGGGAGCGTGAAGGCGGGGCGCGGAGATATTTATACGCATAGTAGCGCGCGTAGGTTACGACGTCACTCGCGGGTTTGCCCATACGGTACGATCAGCCAATAGGAGCGAGGCTCGCTTTTGTAGTCGGACGTCAATCAAATATGAAAATAGAGGAGAAATGGGGGGGGCTAGACGACGTGGCGGGAATCAAAACGCGCCAAAAAAAAAAATACAGTGGCCTCGTGGTCACGAGGAGACAAGGGAGCAAAACTATGTGCCCCCCCCCCCCCCCCGTTTTATATATATATTATATATATATATATATATATAATATTCCTATATAATTCCTATAGAATATATATATATAGAATATGACTAGAAAATAAATTCCTGTAGAGTTTCAGCTTGAAATTCTCAAATTCGATATAAATGCACAATATATATATATTTTTTTTTCAATATATATTTATAGATAGATAGATAGATAGATAGATAGATAGATAGATAGATAGATAGATAGATAGATAGATAGATAGATAGATAGATAGATAGATAGATAGATTTCTTTATTGTCATTGCACGAAATGAAGTTTCAGTCCTTTTTATGCTGCATAAAATATAATAAATTATTAAAAATGTAAACACAAGTGATCCGTCAAAATTGTAAGGTATTGCGCATTCCAATTCTATACAACTCACCCCTATATTTTTAGACCTACTCATATAATTAAATAAAATTAGACAAAAAAAAACCCTTCACGAGAAAGAACCCTCGAGAAGAGAACCCATGAACCCGTTGTCGAGGCTCATATCAGCTCATATTCCATCCGATGGCTTCAGTCTTTCATATTGTAAAGCGTTTTTAATATGTATGTTTTGATGCAAACTTCGCAGCTGCACACATGTGTTTTGTGATCTAACTCCATTATATGGATAGAAAGTTGTTGCCTGCATCACCACAGACATCAGACTTGACTCACTTTCCTATCTCCTGATGCTGATGATCGTATGGACCCGTATGTGTGTGTGTGTGGACGTGAGTGTGTTTAGGACGATCTGCAAACAAAACAAAACCTCATTAATCTCGAATCGGCGCATTGAAAGTTCTTTCCCCGTGCGTGGCCCTTCAGCTTTATTTAGACAGCGAACAATAGCAGTCACACCACCCGAGCGATGAGGAAGATGGCCGCATACCAGGCATTCTTTCAAATTGGGTGGCCGTGTTCAGACTCGGGAGCAGGATGTGGGAAACTTGAGATAAAAGACTCCCATTTACCCCCAACCCCCCAGCCTGCTCCTGTGCCTTCCCGCCTTAGCATTGGTTGAATGGAAAATGCACTCGATGCCCTCTCACTCTCCAAGTTTCTCCTCCCTCCCTCCTTCCCTTTCTCAGAGTCTTTCTCTTTCCCCACCCTGTCCCCTCTTTCCCTTACTCCCCTTCTCCGTCTATACTTCCACCCTCACCCCTCCTCTCTTTCTCTCTGTCTCGTTATGTCCTCCCCCAAATTCTGTAGTAAACTCATTTTTCCTAAAAATAGCTGAAATTACGTCTCGAACTTGCTTTGTGCAATTAAACCCACGCTCTAACAATGCAGCAGACCGACTGCGATGCCTCGGAGCATGCCTACCTGCTTCGGATAAACCCTCTCTCTCTCTTTCTTTTAGGAGCAACCGAACGAATCGGATGGAAAAGACAAATCTGGATGAATCATAACAAAGTTCGGCTTTTGCCTTAGCTGAGTAATGATCTGTTTTTGGATCTCACTCAGCATCCTGTTTTTGTTCAGTTTGGCGGCAGGAGTGACTCACTCTGCTGGGTGATGATCGATGACTGAGCAGCGTGGCAGCGTGGCATACGTACAGCCTCCCCACACACACACACACACACTCACACACAGACACGAGGAAAGGAAAGAGCGAGCTTGCTCATGCATTTGACTGATGTTGATATGTTCATCACTCAAATGGACCAGCATTGGTGCCTGAGTCAAAGCCCTGGTGCCCAAGTGTCTATAAAGCATCTATAAAGCATCTATAAAGCATCTTTAAATCGTCTATAAAGGTGTGCGTATTTCCTTTTTATTGACGTTCTTCCTCTTGAAAGACTTCGCCGTCTCGTAAATATTTACGAGACGTGTATTGCTGTATAGAATGCTCAGGTTTATCCCTATCCGGGGACTGATAACCCACGAATGCTTTCAAAATAAAGAAGCAGCAGAATTCTTCGTGTGAAGAGACCTGAGACGAGAGGAATGCCGGAGCTGCTCGTTTAGAGAGAGAGAAAGAGAAAGAGAATGACAGCCACACTTTGCCTCGGTTCATGTGAGAGGTAGCGTTATCTCTGAGCCATGCTTCTCCGAGGATAACGATGACACTTCAAATGCCTGTTAGACACTGACCACACACACCCGCCTCGCTGCCAGAAAAGTCTCAGTGACACTTATGAAGTCAGAGGAGCCGTGACCACAAATCACACCTTTGCTTTAGAAGAACACAGCGTTTTCCTGCTGCCTTGCGATAGCGGCGTGAAAATAAAATATTAGCTCATCCCTAATGAATTTGTTTTAGGTCTCAATTAACCCACATGTTCATTACGTAATAGAAAATAAACTGTGTCTGGACTGAGCAATAGCAAAATAATTTATACACACTACCGGTTCTCTTTATAGAGACTGACAATGTTCTTTATTTGTCACGGTATAACGATGTTTAAAAGACAGTGGTGGATGAAGTACACAAACCATGTAGTCGAGTTCAATTAGAGATTCACTCGGAAAAATATCGCTCAAGTAAAAGTGTCCATTTAAACTTTCACTCGAGTCGAAATTACAAAAACGTTTTTGCCTTCAAATGTACTTAAGTATCCAAAGTACTGATTTATTAAGGCTATAATGTTCCTATTATTGGTATTTGTGTCACAAGACTCTACACTGATTGGTCTTTTGCTGTGTGATTGACCAGTTAAGTGTGTAGTTGAGTAAAAAGTTCAATATTTGACTTTGAAATGTAGTGAAATTAGAGTAAAAATCTCCCCGAATGGAAACAATTCAGTAAAGTACAAATACGCGAAAAAAGCTACTAAGGTACCGTAATGAATTATATTTTCGTTACTGTCCACTGCTGTTTAATATGAATAAATGTAGTTTCCATAAACCATATATGATAGCATTAGAGCTGAATATAGAATTAATGTAAATGTATTGGTCAATAAGTTTTGATCAGTTGATCAGTTTAATAGGAATCTCATGCACTCAATGGCCAAAAGTATTTCCAGACATATTTGGTTCTTTCCCAAACTGTTACCACAAAATTGGAAGTAAACAAATAGAAAGGATGACTTTGGCTACGCTATTTCACCTAAGGTAAAAGACCAAAACCTGTTCCAGCATGACAATGCCCATGCACACAAAGCCACCTCCATGGGTTGGAGTGGAAGATCTCCTGCTATAGAGCTTTGACCTCAACCTTTGGGATGAATTGGAACACTGATCGACTTTACTAATGCCCTTGTAGCTGAATGAGCACAAATCTCCACAGGGACACTCTGCAAAATCTACTCATCCAAGTGGAATAGAGGTTATTATAACAGCAAATGGATGCTAAATCTGGAGATGGGGATCTTCAAAAAGCACAAATATATATAATAAGTACATATAGAGTATTTCTGTAAAAACATGATAACATGTCTATGATATAAGTGATAATAGGACACTGTTAAATACACTATAATGTATAATAAATAAATGATGCATTATTCTGTACATAACATGGTGCCAATATACAGTTTATACAACTGTGGTTATTATATGAAGCACTACGGTTTTTCTTTACATTCTACGCCAGGTCTGATAACAGAACCATTTTTAAGATGATCACCATTATACAGTGCTATGATTTACATTTTCATTAGTTCCAGAGATCCACGTGCTGCTCATATGAGGTGAAACATGGTGGAGCTGCGTTCCCCCGGGACCCCTTCAATGTAACACCTGCTCAGAATATGCAGGAGTAAATTCAGGGTAGTTTTATGGTTGAATTTGTAATAAACGCAATTAGCATAATGCATAACAGTGAAAACACGGTTGTTTCATGCACCTGATGTCACTTATTCTATCCATAGTTACTATTAAGGATAGCTGTAAAGCTGCACTGTGTCCTAGTAAAACCTTTAATGACCAATTAGTGACCATGCAACTCATTTTCACTTGGGAATAACTGCACTGGATTCATTGGTAATTAAGTCTCCGGGAATAAAATAAATATATAAGATGTGAAAAATCCTCTCTCAGCATGAAGAATGTATCCACTGTCGGTATTATAATTTGACCTCAAATGTACAAAATTTTGTAATTTTCTCATAAAATTCGCAATTCCGAAAACATTCATGTTCATGAAAATCTCAAAATGCTTCGCAATGTTCCTGTAAGTTCTTGCATCCGAAATTGACACCCACTGTTTACAGTGCAGTTATTTGTAGGTATTTGTTTATCCTCTGCTACGTTTTTAAATATTTGATATTTCATGCCTTAAACTTTTAAACACTCATTCCCTTTGCAGATATCTTTGACATTTCACCCAGTAAAGTTCACGCTGAAAAAGTCCTCCTGTTACGACACAGCCCTCTGGAGCGCCCTGTAATAAACACACCACTCTTAACACCCTAACCCCATTTTGTCACTCGTGGATGACAGTGACAGTGAGGTGTGACCCCTCTGGATTTCCAGTAGATTGCTTCACCACTTGCCTGTAAGCGAACACTTGCCTGCACATCAATCAAATGCCATGGGTAATCTCCTCCACAGCTGTTTTAACCCAGTGCTGGATATTGGAACAGGTGGATAAAGAGACGGGAGGTGAGGTCACAATCCTCTCTGTTTAACTCCAGACCACACTGTCCTAGTCTTCTCGAACAAACACAAACATTTTAGGTCAGCCTGCTGTACCTTCAGGGGATTGCTGGGAGTCTCAAGAATGTTCTCTCCCCCTGTTCAGACTGGTACATTTGGCTTGTCAGGGTTTTTTAGAACATTGTAGGCCAGCAGACAACATCTGCATGAGTTTGTTGGAGATTATTAGGATTGTATTCTCTGGTCTCAAAGAATCCTAATCTAGTTAACACCATGTCCATGGTTCAGTTAAGATCCCCCTTCCCCAACACACACACACACACACACACACACACACACACACACACACACACACACACACACACACACACACACACACACACACACACACACACACACCCCTGATGTCAGTGTTCTGACACCATTTTGCCTTAGGAAGTAATTCATTGCAAAGTGAGGCAAAACAATGGGTATGAATAGCTCACTGGTTCTGGTCTGGTGATCAGTTTAAACCCTTAAACCCAATGATCTGCCCTTGAGGAACATGCTCATGTCTGTAAAAAACAGGTTTTCAGCGTATGGATAAGTGATTAGTGAGTAGTAAAGGAATGGACAGGAGAATACACTTACTCTGGAGGTGAAACATGATAAATGCCCTCGACCCACAGTTGTTCATGATGCAGTGTTGAAGCTATGAGTGTGACTACATTTACATTTACAGCAGTCAGTCTTATCTAGATCCTAGGACAGACATGCTTTTCACTAAACATCGACAACGTATCTAAGAATATGCTATATTGCTATATGCTAAATGCAAAGTCCTGTGCCTGCAATCAAACAAAGATTTATTTCATTCAATTCAGTTTATTTGTGGGGCGTTTTTAACAATAGACGTCGTCCCAAAGCAGCTTTACGGAGATGTTATGAATTTTAGTGCCTATAAGTTCCTTATGTTTTAATGTTCCTTATCAGTTCATCCCAATTTATGAGGCCGTTTCTTTGGATTAGTATCAAATGCAGCTTGCAGAATTTCAATTTTTGTTTCAAGAACGGCTCTTATCTACACCATCTCCCGGCCTATATATCTTTCAGACGAGGTGACACCAAAATAAAACGACAACATCCTCGTCTCAGCCATGTTTAAACAGACAACAACAAACACACACCACCCCCTCCCCCTTTCTCTAATGGACAGCCTACAAATAGACAAAGCCCTCCTCCTGTTTCTGTCCATGTCAATAATACTCAAAACTCACGCTGTATAGACAAAAGTATTGGGACACCTGAGTTTCCCAGACGGATGTGCTTCTTCCTCAATCCTAACCCTAGGATATAATAATGTCTCTCCTTCATTTGAACTAGGAGATCCAAAACCTGTTCCAGCCTGACATTGTTCCAGCTCTGTGACGATGTGCTGTTCACGGGATGGAATGGAAGATCTCCTGCTGTATAACCTATTGAACATCTTTTGGGCCTCCTGACCACACCTACATCAGTATCTGATTTTACTAACAAATGAGCAGAAATCTAGTGGAACATTTTCCCAGAAGAGTGGAGCTTAATGTAACAGGAAATACGCACTAAATGTGGAAATACCAATTTTATATCTAGGTGTTCACATTCTTTTGTCCACAAAATGTCATTTTCTTACATTGACTGATAATTGATTGCAATTTAAAAACATGGAGTAATAAATACTTTCCAGAAGCTTGACATCATCGCAATGTTAAAAAAAAAGCACTTGCTGTGACTGAGTAATCTGAACTTGCAGGATTGTGAGTGTGGAGCGTTTTTAAATACACTATGAAAGGAATGAGGTATCGTACTGATGATGTCAGAGAGGGTTAAATATAGTGCCTGGAATCAGTGTTGCAGCTGCTCTGACCTTTTCTTTTGTATTGGATCTCCTGCTGAGAACAACACAAGCTGGTGCATGTGTGTGTGTGTGTGTGTGTGTGTGTGTGTGTTTCTGTGCTGAGTGTGAGAGTGTGTGTTTGCGTGTGTAGTGTATCTGAGGTTGGATTTTCTCAAGCTCTTGCTCGAATGGCATAAAAGCCAAGAGGAACTGTGAGAACACAGGTGTGGGAAATGCTCCAAAAAGCCTGCGTAGGCGCAAAAAAAGAAAACCCTGCAATTAGAGACTCTCGGCGCAAACACAACCGGTATCGGAGTAATTATAGGAAAACTTTCTCTGGGTTTACAACGTGAGGTCAGATGAAGCTTTACAGACCTGAATGTGAACTATTTTCGGTTTATGAACCAATTCAATTCATCCAGGAATTTTTGATGGAGATGGATGTTATTCTTTAAGGCATTTCTTTTCACAATCCGGCTGACATCACTGACCTCCGGTCTAAATTCGGCAGGATAACCCCAATAATTACCACCCCGAAAGGAAGCCCACCAAGGGTTAATTTTATAGGTCACCCTATCATATTACCCCGATAGCTGCGTTGGTCCTTACCCGAAGACAAGGGGATTATCAGGAACCCCTCGAAAACAGACATCAAAGTCTGGGGGTTTGGTGGGAAAAGGCCACCAGAGAGCTGTAGTTCATGCAGGGTCAGCTTTAATGTCAGCGGCGGCATGGCCAAGGGGTCGCAGGTTAGCGACATACCTGTCCAACATTCCGAGGCACTCCAGGAGGAAATTACCATCACTTGTCTCAATTAAGGGGGCTGTTCCTAAAAGCACAGCTTTGTATAACAGAGCTCGCAGCAAATTAAGGGATTAAATCTTCTTTTCTGGCAGGTCGGGGCACAGAAGAGAGACAGAGGCCAATGTGTGTGTGAGGCCCTGTGTGTGTCTGCGGCCCGGTCATGTTTGTCCCAGGTCAAATTGGAGCCTGAATAAACAGAAGCTACTGACAGGAGTAGATAATGAGTATGATTGATTATAGGTCTAAAAAAAAAAGAAAGAAAAAAAGACGGATGAGAACATTTTGTAAAATCTTCACCGGGTATAAAATCTTTGCTGTTCAGTCTCACGGTGGATCCAGAAGCCGTGAAACCCTAAAAGTAATGTATCGCGGGGTACGATGCACATATTCACACACTCGTTCACACCTACAGGTTGTTTAGCATAGCCAATAGACTTCCCAGTAGGTGTTCCAGGAGGTGGGAGTACCCTATCGGAAAAGACCCATGCAGACGTGAGAACAGCTGTGAGATGTTTTGGTTTGATTTTTTTTTTTTTGTGCCCTACTGTTGCACGTTTGCTCACGTGGGACGAAACCGAATCGATTTCTAACATGCTGTCTTTGCATAACAAATCGAGTAGAACCACCTTCATGGAAATGTCATGCTGTTATGATGCTAATGAGTTGACACCAGGAGTGATGAGCAGCTGAAAAACCCATGCAAGTTCATTACAGGACAACAAAGACGTCTTGATTGTTCTTACAACTCAGAATCAGCTGAATTTCACGTGTTTTTCCCCTATTACATTTACATTTAAGATATTTTAACAGATGCTCTTCTTATCCCGAGTGACTGAGCAGTTGAAGGTTAAGGGCCTTGCTCAAGGGCCCAGCACAGGGATTAGAACTTGTGATCTTCAGATCAAGAGTCCACATGCATATGGCTACATAACATCATTATTTATTTTTTTATTTTTTTTAAGACCAGATAATGCACTATATTGCCAAATGTTTGTGGACACCCAGTCATTATGCTTTTTTAAGAATCGCATTCCCCATTTAGTCCCAATTTGCTCTTATGATTCCTTCCACTCTTCTGAGAAGATGTTCTCCAAACCATCTTCACGGTTTATGTAATCATCGCATGCTATAAAGTAAAGTTCTCTGCTACTAACGGATGGTCTGATGCATAAAAACCAGAACGCAGACCCCTCCCGTGGCTTCGACGTAGGAAATTCGATCACAAGCGTCCACTTGTGCCAGGTTTCCACTTATAATCGGATCGTTCAAAACTTAAATGATTAAATAAATGCTACACCAAAGCCGGTATCTTTTTGGTATTTAACCATCGTGCCTATGTGACATGCGTCACAGCCATAATCCCTTGTGCTTTGCGTTCCTGACTCTTATCTCACAAGGAAATTGTCCATGGGGACTTGCACTGCGACTTTTTCCTCTTCATCTCATACACGGGTTTAACACGCAAAGCCACCGACGTTTTTAAAGTTCCCTGTCTATTCATTGATCACTTCAACATTTTTTATTCTTCCCTCTACAAACCATCTTATTGAGCCATGGGATTTTTTTTCTCCAGTTCACTTCCTCATGAGGTGCTGTGCATCAAAACACAATCCATGTGAGCAATCTTGAATGGACATCCGGGTAAAACCCCTTGTGAGCGTGGAAGCCTGTGCACTTCCCCCTTGTGCAAAGCTTGAATGAAATGTCTAACTGGCTCTCCAGGCAACAGCCAATCAGGACTAACGTACACAGGATGTTTTCTGCCCTCACCACAGAAATGGTGTGTTTTGCCGAGAAAGAAGAAGTGACCTACCTTCCTGATGTCCTTCTCATTACGCCCTGTGTTGTTTTTATTTGCATTGTTAATATATTAGGATATTTTAGATCCTGATATTTTTACCTCATGCAACTTATAAATAAAGCAGAATTTGATCCAAACACCAGGCTGACCACATGAAGGTTTAGGGTTTGGCCCAGGGGGAATTTTCACATCCTTCCGGTCATTAGATTGAACCTTAACCTGGGTCAAATTCATAAACGCTCTGGCGTGGTTGAGACTGACATGGACTTTTTAACACACAAACACACCGATTTAACTAAATCATATCCCTCCTTCATAAGTTCCTGACTTTGAGCTGAAAAATCTCAAGCACACTCCAAAATCTAGAAGAACATCTAGAAGAGCAAATGGAGACTAAATGTGAAATGAGAAGCACATACCAACCTTATGGACGGGTGTCCATAAACCTTTGGCAATAGTGTACATTTAAACAAATAAGGACTTATAATATTAGTGTTTTTTTTTAAATAATGTGACGTTGCAACAGATGCCTCCTGTTTCCCAGCTTGAGGAAGTGTGTTGTGTTGTGATCTTCCCCCATGTGCTGTTTTGTTTATATTGACGTGTGTTTGGTTTGATTTCAGTCTGGTTTTCACCCCCGGTCCGTTACTGGTTATGTTCCCTGATTGCGTCCAGGTGTCCTGCGTCTAACCGTTGATTAGTCTGTCTTATTGTGTTCTAGTATGAGTTGTGTTTGTTTTTATTTCAGAGCCGTGTTTTCGTTTCCTTGTTCCTATATTGACATCCTGCTTTAAGCCATGACTCTTTTCATGTTTAGACTTTTTTCTCTTTTGATGCTGTTGGATTGTGACTCGTCCTCCACCTGGAAATCAGGAGATGATATCTGGAGTGTTCCTAATGTACACCATGTGGATTTCGCCTACTAGTGTCCTGCTTCAGAACAACCAGCTGGATGTTACATGCGTCTCAGTGATCAGAAAGAAGAATAACATTCTTCAGGATGTGGAAATGCGAGTCTGCATCTGCATTTAACACTATACTGCCAAAAGTATTGGGACATCTGATTTGTTCACCCATATGTGGTTTTTCTCCAAACTGCTATAGGACGTCCTAGCATGAAAATTCCCCTTCATTTAAACTAAGATGATGATGATGATGATGATGATGATGATGATGATGCTCTTGTCTTTTGTTTGTATATCTGAGAGGATCTGAGCACACAGTCAGGCACGGTAAGGGACTGTGCTCAAGGGCACAACAGTAGTGCTGGGATTTGAACCCTCAACCTTCTGATCTGTAGCCTAAGGCCCTACAGCTGAGCCTCCGCTGCTACATATAATATATTTAATGTATATTTGTATAAGATTATTCTTTTCAAAACTGCACAGAGAGAGAAACTGCCTGTAGTCTATACACATATATACTATATATATATATATATATATATATATAATAGACACACACATCTATAAAAAACAGTGATGTCATGACTTTTAGTGATGTCATGACTTCACCAGTTATATGTGATTCTTCCTCAAACTGTTACACAAAGTTGGAGCCACGCGATTATTTACTAGGAAACCCAAAGCTGTTCCAGCATGACAATGCTCCTGTGCACAAAGCCATCTTCATGAAGATCTGCTTTACATGCGGTGGAGTGGAAGATCTCCTGCTGTAGAGATCACTAATAAATCTGGTGGAACATCTTCCCAGAAGATTGCTGTTTATTATAACAGAAAATGGAGACTGTTAGTCGTACTCTTCCTGGATTAGTAAAATTCATGTTGAACACGACACCTGTCGGGTCAGGCGAGATGTTTCATGCAGGAGTAGGACACCTCATACCATCAGCATGATAAGTGACTAATGCAAAACAGGGTAATATGGAGAACATTTGTCCACTGCAAACCGAAAGAAAAAAAAAGCCTTGTGAATCCGAGGCGTCTGAATCACCGAACCTCCCACAGCTCAAGTGGAGGAACACATGCCTCTCCGACCCACTCATCGCTCCGAATAGATCAGACTCGGAATAAAAGCTTACGTGAGAGCAGAATATTTAAATACAGAAACATACAGGCTGCGTCTTTCTCTTTTGCTTTAGATGGACAAGGTGTGACGTGTGTATATAAACACCGAGGCTGTGGACATACATCATACAGTGTTTCCTCAAAGAAATCCGAATTACTGCAATCTGCACCACTCTGCCAGTGTAAATCTCTGTATCTGATGACTTGGTGTGGCCTGACAGTTCCTCAACCTCAGCTACATCACTTGAGTTCATCACCAAAGTATCGTAACTATCGTAAAAGTATTGCTAGCTCAGATTGCTGGTAGTTTAATATAAACAATTACGCCCCTGACCAGGCAGCTACTAAGGATGAATCAAAGCAATAAATGCTTTGGACTCAGACACCCATAATAAATGAACCTCCTTCTTTGTCCTATGAACTGAATATCTTTTTATTGTGTCACACAAAGTTTCTCTAATCAGGAAATAAACTGTACATCTATTTATGTCTGTATTTACATATATTTAGAAATTATTACATGTTTAATATAATTCATATATTCATATTAATACTCATATTACATCTACCAGGTTCTAGGAACTGGACAAAAATGCAGACTTTTTCAAGCATGAGAGCAAATAAAATCATAAAGAAATAAAATCCTTCCATCCGTCCATCCGTCCATCCATCTGTCCATCCATCCATCCATCCATCCATCCATCCATCCATCCATCCATCCATCCATCCATCCGACCATCATTCCTGCTATCCATCCATCCATCCATCCATCCATCTATCCATCCATCCATCCATCCATCCATCCATCCATCCATCTGAC
>NC_139584.1:1302268-1304768 GCF_946808225.1 Silurus aristotelis
CCCCCTCCATCAGTCACATCGCAGCTCAAACCTATCAGAACCATCACAAAAGCTCTCCAGACCTAACAAAGACTCGGAATTCAGCCAAAGTAAGCCTTTCCTATGTTTACATTCACAAGCATGTACGTCAGCACAGGGATTGCTAGAGGACACTCCCTCCTACGCACACACATGTACACACACACACACACATGTACACACACACACACACACACACACACACACACACACACACACACACACACGTAAGGTCAATGGAAATGTTTTTTTTTATTATTAGTGCTGTAAAGATGCAGATGAGGTAAATGTGGGGTAAAAACGGCTGCTGGACTGAAAACAAACAAGCGTGATGACGAGCACCAGGCCACCGAATCACACAGAAGCCGAGAGAAACCCGATCTGGAATCTGACGTCACGGATGAAATCCAGTACGTCCTGACCAGATCCCTTCATCTAATCTATCCTTCACCTTTATCATCATCCTTCCATCATCCCACATGTTTACCACCAGCCCTTCATGGCTCCTTTTCCGAAGCTGACGTCACTGCAGAAACACCAACAGTAATAGTGAGGACCATAAAACAGATCATTAGGTGTCCAGAATTTAGCAGAACCAGACTTCCAGATGTAACATATGGACTGTTTTATTGCTTGAATGAGCTTAATACCAATCTGCATATTCGATCATGCGACTCTGGAGGGAGGATGTAAGGAGATATTTTGAGGTCGGGTGTTTATTAAAATCGCAGTTCATCGATACAGATAAAATATGGCACGAAAACAACGGACGCAAGTGTAGATTTGAAGGTATTTGTGGTAGCACATTGCTAAGAAATTATTCCCAGCTGCGAATGGAGGTGACGAGGTATTCACACATTATGGAAATCATGTGGTTAATTAAATAAGGAGCAGATCATGAATAGAGATACTCCAGATTTACTCAGGTTTGTTGATGGTGGTTTGGTGGTCGTCTCTTATCACAGAGTCCCCACTTAGACCTTGATCAGTGTCCTCACTTTTATACAACATTAAGGCTACAAAATAATTCATGTTTTTCTCTTTTTCTTATCTGCTGAGCTGCAGATGCCCCTGAGATACCAGTTCTCGTCTTCTTTCCCAACCTTCCTGGGGTTCCTGTGGAGGGTAAATTCAAGAGCAATGAAGATGGATTTGGACTGTAATGAATATAAACTGCTACAATGGTTCATTGCCATGAACAGGTTAACAGTGAAGTGTTTATCAGAGGACGGTTAATAACCTGAGCAATGATGATGGAACTATAATGAATGGATGTTTGATGCCACTCAGATAAGAATTCCCTTTTAAATTTCTATCAAGGTTACTGGGCAGTTTTTCATCTATGTTTCCATAGTAAGAACTGGTTTTATACTACTGTAAATGCTATACGTTAGCTGCTGATATTCTAGGAAAGCAAACAATGACACGGCGGGAATGTGTTACCAACAGACACGTCACCTCCCTTTACAGCTGTGAATATTTTTCTCAGCAATGTGCAGCGAAATAAACCTACACTTCTGTGGTTTTTGTGCCGTATTTTGCATTGTATTACACGTCTCTAAGTGCCATTTCAATAAACATCTGACTTCAAAATATTTCCCTACATTCTCCCTGGAGGGTCGTACGATCAAATATGCAAACCGGGTTGCTGATATTAAACTTATTAAAGCAATAAAACACATTTGAAGTCCGTGTGTTACATCCGGAACTTTGGTCCTGCTGGAAATCTGGACATGTAACGATCTGTTTTATGGTCCTCACTCTTGTGCTTTTGGTGTTTAAAAAAAAAAGTCATGAAGGGATGGCGGTAAACATGTGGGATGATAGAAGGATAATGATAAAGGTCAGGGATAGATTAAATGAAGGGATCCGGAAAAAGCGGTACTGTACTTTTTGTATTGCATGCACGGGCCTCACAATGTCATTTATTTAGAAATGTGTGTTTTCCACCAAGCTCTGGATTCTTTCAGGGACATGTGAAGTTACGCTGAAATCACATGACACAGTAATTGCACACTGAATTCCATTCCAAGTGATTTGAATGGCAACTCGTTCCACCAGAACTCATACAGCAGGGCGAATACTTATGCAATCTGAACCGTTTTTTTTGTATGTATGCAAATCATTTTGCAAACTATGACAAACCCTCACACATAACACAACCGAAATGTTGCATGAGATCAAATCCAAGTCTATTTCAGTTCCAGGTTGTACCGTATGAAACACTGAAGGTGGTTGAGGGGTGAAAACTTATGCACTATATGTACTTTATTTCATAGGAATTTCAGTGTAAAGTTCATATTCTGCTCTTGTTAGGATTCAGTATGGATGAGGGTGAGGTTCTCCACCTGTAAATCTTTTCAAATAAATAAATAAACAAACTTTTGATATTCCAAAAGTTTGTGGACGCCACATTCCAAATTTCCCACAAGGGTTTTTTATGTGTCTTTTCTCTCTAATGGTCTAACGCTGTGTGATGTCC
>NC_139584.1:1309768-1339768 GCF_946808225.1 Silurus aristotelis
ATTTCTATACAGATTTGTGCGTGTGATTTAATCACGTGTGTTAGTGCTTATGACCCTGGTCTACGATCCACATCAGTCACTGCACCTTCACATGACTGTCACATGCCACTAATTACTCACACATGTATATATGCCCAAATGTTCACAGCACTTCTGCTCTCATATATTTTCTTTTTTTGGCTGGTTCATTCACATGTTAATGCCCATGAACATTCCCATGCTAATGCTTGTACCCATGCCCATGTCTGTGTTCTTGCTCATGCACAGTCTGATGTTTATCCCCATGCTCATCCCCACACCCATTCTCATGACCATGCTCATACCCACACCCATTCTCATGCCTATTCTGATACCCACACCAATTCTAATGCCCATGAACATTCCCATGCTAATGCCTGTACCCATGCCCATGTCTGTGTTCTTGCTCATGCACAGTCTGATGTTTATCCCCATGCTCATACCCATGCCCATTCTCACGCCCATGCTCATACCTACACCCATTCTCATGCCCATGCTCATACCCACACCAATTTTAATGCACATGCTCATACCCACACCCATGCCTATCCTCCTACCCATGAATATTCTCATGCCCATGCTCATACCTACACCCATTCTCACACCCATCCTCATTATTATGCCCATCCTCATTTTCATGCCCATGCTCATACCCACACATATACTCATACCCACGCCCATTTTCATGCCTTTGATCATACACACACCCATTCTTATGCCCATGCCCATTTTCATACCCATGCTCATACCCATACCCATTCTCATGCTTATACACATTCTGATGTTCATGCCCATGCTCAAACTCATGCCCATTCTAATGCCCATGCTCATACCCATGCACATTCTTATAGCAGTGCCCATGCTCATTGCCATTGTCATTCTAATGATTATGCCCATGCTAATACCCATACCCTTGCTTAAGCCTATCCTCTCCTCCCCCCTCCCCCTCCCCCCCTGCCCCCTTAAACCCCCACATTCCTCCCCCCTCTCCCTTCCCCCCTCCCCCCCTCCTCCCCCTCAATTTGAATGTGAACAGGTTTTTGTTCTGGAACCAAACTGACTTTTCCCACTGAGAGTTGTAATGGTTCTAGATTTGACTCCAGACGCATGTAAGTGTGAAATGTTTCACAGAGATGGTGATAAGACATGGAAAGCATTCCCTATGGATAGAATTAATCTTTTCCTGATAGCTAGGAATGGTGTGTGTGTGTGTGTGTGTGTGTGTGTGTGTGTGTGTGTGTGTGTGTGTGTGTGTGTGTGTGTGTGTTTTCAGAATCTAATCACAAGGCTATAAAATGTGTGTTGATGGAAGAAGAAGAGAATGGACTATAGTGTTCTGATCAGGTATTTAGTGGAACATGGTATGTGTGTATGTGTGTGTGTGTGTGTGTGTGTGTGTGTGTGTGTGTGTGTGTTTCAGGATAATGGAAAAAGGAGGAGAAAATTCCCAATAGAAGGTTGCGCTGTACCGCTCAAGCATTTGATGATAGATGTCGAGTGTGTGTTCACGTCCGTGGAACAGGTTGAAGCTCAAAGCAGCCACTTTGTGTCGAACAGAATATGGATACAAAGTGTATGTGTGTGTGCCAATAAAATGTTCAGAAAATACAGAACGTCCTACAGATGACCGTGGTGTTCTTTTCAGGTATTTAGGCATCGCATGGTGGGAGTTAATCTTCAGTATGAGCTGAGGTCATAGCGCTGTTAATAACACACAATGCAACCTTGTGTTGATGAAAATGCATCTGTATTCCACCGCTGAGCACCGAATGCTACATTTCTCCACACAGGAGGCACATAAACTTGGACTTGTTTTATGGTTGGACTTCTTTAGAAAGCCATTGCGGACAAAAAACCCCTCCCAACTCCCTCACAGACGTGACTAACGATTAACTCATCGAATGCAAACGAAGCCCCGATTCAGTTGCTAATGGCTCAGCGTCTCTGTGTTGCCTCCCTCTGAGCGTCCAGGGAGGGTTTCAACGGGCCTCCTTCACATTTTTTCACCCTCATTCAACTCCTTTCACAGCCTGTGGAGGGAAAAAGGAGTGTGTGTAATCCCTGAACCGCTTCCAGAGGACTTCCAGCAGCCTGGTGAGATCATACGAAAAAATTCCATCTCTCTATCTTATCTGTTAAAACAGAGCCAGGATCCCTCGGGGGCCTCCCTGTTACACTCCCAACACACAAAGACTCGCTTTTACAAACCCCACAACCTCCAGAATGGACTGACTCCAGAGCCGGTGTGAGCAGGTACGCTTCAGCCTACATAAGAACGTGGGGGGAGTGAACATCAGAGGTGCAGTGGTGTGAAAAGTTCTTGGTGTGGTCACCCTATGAGCCGTTATTACCCAACATTCATCCAACCTCAGTGCAATACATCTTCAGAGTTTATAAACACGACTTTCACAATTTGCTTCACTTATAAATTGCCTTTAAATAAAATTTTAACATTGATATGTAGGATTATGTAGGACACCTGAGTGAGAAGGAACAGGAAACAGTTCAACCATAGCTTCCTGTTTCACAGGGATACAAATCTAAAGAAACATCCCATTCCACACTGCTGTTATAATAACCTCCACTTTCCTGGGAAGATCTTCCACCAGATTTCTGTGGAGGTTTTGTGGTGTTAGTAAAGTCAGGCACTGATGCTGGTGAGAAGGTGAGAAGGTTCCGGGGGTGCAGTCAGCGTTTACATTCGTTCATATTTAATATTGTTGGAGCTCTACAGCAGGAGATCTTCCACTCCACCCCATGTAAAGCAGATCTTCATGGAGATGGCTTCGTGCACAGGAGCATTGTCACGCTGGAACAGCTTTGGGTTTCCTAGTTCAAGTGAAGGGAAAATGCTCCAACTTTGTGTAACAGTTTGAGGAAGAATCACATATGGCTGGTGAAGTCATGACATCACTAAAAGTCATGACATCACTGGTTTTTATAGATGTGTGTGTCTATTATATATATATATATATAGTATATATGTGTATAGACTACAGGCAGTTTCTCTCTCTGTGCAGTTTAGAAAAGAATAATCTTATACAAATATACATTAAATATATTATATGTAGCAGCGGAGGCTCAGCTGTAGGGCCTTAGGCTACAGATCAGAAGGTTGAGGGTTCAAATCCCAGCACTACTGTTGTGCCCTCCACAGTCACCGGACCTGAACCCAATCGTGATGGTTTAGGGGTGAGCTGGACCGCAGAGTGAAGGCAAAAGGGCCAACAAGTGCCAAGCATCTCTCGGGGAACTCCTTCAAGACTGTTGGAAGACCATTTCAGGTGACTACCTCTTGAAGCTCATCAAGAGAATGCCAAGAGTGTGCAAAGCAGTAATCAAAGCAAAAGGTGGCTACTTTGAAGAACCTACAATATGACATTTTTCAGTTGTTTCACACTTTTTTGTTATGTATATAATTCCATATATAATTCCACATGTGTTCATTCATAGTTTTAATGCCTTCAGTGTGAATCTACAATTTTCATAGTCATGAAAATAAAGAAAACTCTTTGAATGAGAAGGTGTGTCCAAACTTTTGGACTGTACTGTATATATAATAATAATAATTATAATTGTATTCAAATATTCAAATTGGTTTAAAAAAAATCTAAAGACCCCAAATTTTAAGGTCAATGGATCATAATAAAATGTGATAAAATTCACATGTAAATACACAGTAAACCCTTCATATGGATCCCATTCTAAAAGAAAACCCTAACCCAAATGAGGATGGGTTCCCCTTTTGAGTCTGGTTCCTCTCAAGGTTTCTTCCTCATAACATCTAAGGGAGTTTTTCTTTGCCACTGTCGCCACGGCTGCTCATCAGGGATAAACACACACCATTCACCTTCACTGTTGTTTTCTGTAAAGCTGCTTTGAGACAATGTCTGTTGTGAAAAGCGCAATAGAAATAAACTTGACTTGACTTGATTTGATTTGATTTGATTTGACTAGACTTGAGAAAAGTCGAGTAGATCTGCTGTTATTGCTGTGACTTTCACACACTACATGAGCGCTGTGGGAGGGGTGCAGGAGACGTGGCGAGGTTGGATGCTGATACAGGATGGAGATGAACACTGGGAATCAGGTCGCTACAGCAGTGTGTTCTGTTATAACACACACACACACACACACACACACACACACACACACACACACACACACACACACACACACACACACACACACACACACACACACACACACAGCAAACCTAATGCAACACAACTGAACGGGAATGAATGCAACTTAAAATATTTCATGTTAGGGGTCCTTATGTGTTTTTTTTGTTCTTCCTAAGTAATGTTTTAACGCTGTAGGACGTTCCTCTAACTAGAGAGCATGGTCTATTTTGCTCTCCTGACTCATGGACATGAGATTTCTACTGCCAGTAAAAGGACAGAACTATATTTAAGACATCATACACACTATACACTGTATGTATAATTATATTTGCTGTTATAATACGCTCCACACTTTGGGTAAGATGTTCCACTAGATTTTGGAACGTGTTTGCTTAGATTCATTTAGAAATGTCAGCCACTGATGTAGGTAAAATGAGAAGACCTGGGGTGTATAGTCAGAGCTTTATTGCAGGAGATCTTCCACTCCAACCCATGTAAAGCAGATCTTCATGGAGCTGGTTTGCACACATTTTCGTCGTCATGCCGGACCAGATTTGGGTCTCCTGCGGAAAACTTTCTTCTCCTGCATTTAAAGACGTCCTGAAAAATTGTGTCTCCAAATTTTTGGGAAAAGTTCTGGAAGAACCACATATGGCTGGAATATATCAGGTGTCCCAATACTGAAGGACACTCGAAGTATAAAACTGTTCGTAGGAACGAATCATTGACGTGAGAACAGATATCATGGCTTCCTTCACTTGTCTCAGTAACACAGTGCCACAAAACAAATCATCCTTCCAAGTTGGTAGTTGTGATATGTTGATAAAACTTCACAGATCTTCAAAGAACCCAATGGTCCTTACAATATGATAGAAATGTAAGAGGTCCTATGTATGTTTCCATTTGATCTTTTTTCACTGGTGTCTCCAGACTTGTACTCGTGTAGGTGCTAAAATGTAGAAGGGGGCTGAAGGGGGTACAATTCAGTGAATACAGTGGTGTTTGGTTGATCCATCAATCATGCTAAAGCTTCTGAAGCAGAAATTCCATGCACACGTTTGTCAAACGGCAAGCAGAAAAAGAACAACTGCTTTTTGCAAAGTAAAATTTCAAAGAAATACTGAAATGCAGTGATTATTAAGGAATATGAGGAAAACAGCTCATTTCTTCATCACCTGAAACAGCAGGAGGGCTTTCGCTAATGGTTTTATGGGTAGCACTGGAGCCACACAGTTAGTTTTTGATTAAACTATTCATTTCTATCCTCTGTGTGTGTGTGTGTGTGTGTGTGTGTGTGTGTGTGTGTGTGTGTGTGTGTGTGTGTGTGTCTGTGTGTATGTGTGTTTGTGTGTGTGTGTGTGTGTGTGTGTGTGTAAGTGTGTGTATGTGTGTGTGTGTGTGTGTGTGTGTGTGTGTGTGTGTGTGTGTGTGTATGTGTGTGTGTGTGTGTGTGTGTGTGTGTGTGTGTGTGTGTGTGTGTCTGTGTGTATGTGTGTTTGTGTGTGTGTGTGTGTGTGTGTGTGTGTGTGTGTGTAAGTGTGTGTATGTGTGTGTGTGTGTGTGTGTGTGTGTGTGTGTGTGTGTGTGTGTGTGTGTGTGTGTGTCTGTGTGTATGTGTGTTTGTGTGTGTGTGTGTGTGTGTGTGTGTGTGTGTGTGTGTGTGTGTGTGTGTGTGTGTGTAAGTGTGTGTATGTGTGTGTGTGTGTGTGTGTGTGTGTGTGTGTGTGTGTGTGTGTGTGTGTGTGTGTGTGCAGATGCATTGAATAGATGTACATTGATATCTACATGGACAAACACATTGGGATGCGACTTTTCCAGCCATATGTGATTCTTCCCACATACCTAGAGGTATCATTAGAGTATTATTAGATGCTGTATTTTCCCTTCGCTGGAACTAGGAGACCTAAACCAGTGCACAAAGCCCCAAGCTCCAGGAAGATGTGCTTTACATGGATTGGAGTGGAAGATCTCCTGCTATAGAGCTCTGACCCTCAACCCTATAGAACCTAAATGCTTACTGCAGGATGCTGACCCAATCCTCCTCATCTCACCTCCAGCAGTACCTGACTTTACTAACACCCTTTTTTGGCTACATGAATCTCAACAAATCTCCACAAAATCTAGTGGAACATCTTCCCAGAAGAGTGGAGGTTTTCACAAATAGGGACTGGGGTGGTGCAAAAAGGGAGTCGGAAAAATGTGTAGATTCGCTCTATTTACAGGAAAGTATTTTATTTATCTACGTTTCCACACCATCACTTTCAAAATAATCTCCTCGCACAGCAAAACAGCTCCCACCGTTCTTCTGGAACGTCTTCTTTTCAAAGCGTGTCAAACGCGGTGTCTTTTGGCACACTGACTTATGAAGATCGGTGCTCCCTGTGACTCTGCGTGCAGCCTTGTGCTGCCATCTGTTGGCAACAAACTTTAGATTTTTATACCACTTTGTAAATGCTCAGACCACCCCAAAAGATTGTACGTATATAGTGTAGCTGAACAACCAGCTTTCCTGCAGACAATTGCATAAAATGTAGCAATTAGCATAGTGATCATTCTGATGATGATTACTGAATCATTCGATATGATTGAATATTGATTAATAGGGTGATTAAAATGGTCACAAGTCTTGTGTCTGTGTATTAACTGGTTATTATCAAACACGTGAGGAGGTTTTTAGATCCTACACCACACTTGTATGTGATGATAATGTAAATATTCTGCATGATAGAAAAAAGGAATTCCCACTTGTACATTCTGTTGGCTTGGCAGCACCCGTAAATAAGATGTCTTCATGTTGGAAATGTCAGTAAGGCATCCCTTACTCAATAATCAACAGAACATGACTATTACGGATGTGTGTGGGTTTTATTTATAGGCCACAAGGTTCTTTTGAAATGTCTGGTAGCGGGAATTCAGGCTGAAACTGTGCTATTAGCAAATAAGTGGTGGCCTGGAAAACCCTTGTAACTTGACTGAAATAGTGGTGCTTCCCTTTTTGTCTGATATTTTAAACTTTGGATTTTTCTTAAAACAATGTGATCTTCTGCAGGAGGTTTACCAGATTATAAGGTAAAGAAAATCATTTCCATTTACAAAGTGTATCAGGACTCCGGACTTTCCCAGCCGTATGCGGTTCACATAAAACTGTTCACACAAACGTGGAGGTGCACAATTGTATCGAAAGCTGTGGCATAACACATTTCCTTTACTTGACCTAGGAGACCGAAAACCTTTTCCAGCATGACAATGCTCCTGTGCACCCCATTCCTCCTCACCTTCTCACCAACATCAGTACATCACTTTACTAACCCCCTTGTGGCTCAATGAATATCCACAATATCTCCACGAAATCTAGTGGAACATCTTCCCAGAAGAGTGGAAGTTATTATAACAGTGAATGGAGACTAAATGTGAACATTGTTCACTTTCTTATGGTCTTTGTCCATATATTGTATATTGACCTTGGATGTTGAGGGTTCGAATAGGGAAGCAAACAGTTTCCTTCTTAGTGTTAAGGTTACGAAGTTAGCCGGGATTCCGGGTGAGTGTGTTATTGACACCAGAGCTCCAGCTGGAGGAAATAAGTGTGTCGCACTTGAGGGAAACAGCTCTAACACAACAGACTGTGCAAACACACACAACGCCACCGCATCCCTTCAATGTGCACTAAGCAAACAAAAAAACCAAAGGTTGATCCTGGTCAAAGAGCGCTTTCCCTGCCCAGGCTCTATTTAAAGAACATTTCGGGGTTGGAATGACTCACCTAGGTCAACATGGATAGTAAATGTGCTTTTATGTACACACACACACACACACACACACACACACACACACACACACACACACACACACACACACACACACACACAGATGCTATATGCACCATTACGCTCATTCATGAACACACCGCGGTCAGTCCAGAGATACACCAAAACAAACAGTGCTGGTGTTTCCTCTCTCTCTGAGCCGGAATCTGTTTATTACGGTTTAATTTCTGCTATTATTATGCGCATTTCTGTGAATATTCTGCTATATTCATACACACAGCATGTAAATCTGTCCGCATAAAATTTACTACGCATAAACTAAAATGTAGACTGCGAAAACTCCTCATCTTGTCTAAACTCTTATTTCTAGCCATAAAAATCGCATTGATCCTATTTTAGTAATAAAATTCATTACCATCAGAAACATGCTCAATAATCACACTAAGGTTTCTTCCTCATAACATCTAAGGGAGTTGCCACAGTCTCCACGGCTTCTCATCAGGGATAAACACACACTATTCACCTTCACTGTTGATTTGTGTAAAGCTGCTTTGAGACAATGTCTGTTGTGAAAAGCCCAATAGAAATAAACTTGACTTGACTTGACTTAGGACTTGGTCATTAATTTAATTTATTCCAAATGCTTTATGTCACATTTATTTATAACCTAATAACAAATGCTAAAAGTCTGCAGTATGAAGTCATCACACTCTTTCCAAACATTATCCAGTACAGTTATTATCTTTATTACTTTGTTCTGTACTTGTGGCTTTTTAATGAATTGTTCTGCAGTAATGTGTAATCTTTTATTATTAGCAGGTAATAATTTCGCTTTGTTTTCGCATCGTAATTATTGTGTGTTACAAAACAATCCTCATTAACATAATTGTTGGCGATACGCGTGTATGCGTGATCTGGATTTGAACAGTATTTCTGTTTTGAGTTTAAATGCTTTGTCTCATTTTAAGACTATATATATATATATATATATAATACAGTCTTTAATATAGTATCTATATCTATATAATCTAATATAATCTATATCTATTATATAAACTATATGTAGAATATATAAATTTTGATTTTTAAATGAAGAAGAATTTTTCTGTTCTCTGGTTTTAACATCTTTTCCCACAAATGAAGAAAAGCACTCAAATCGACTGATTGGAATAAGTGTTCAAATGCGTATTTGAAGACGTTTTGTTCTTTTTCTTATTTCTAGAAATCGTACCAGGTGTAATTATCTTATCATTCCACTTGTTTCAAGTCTAATCTTCTGAAAATCATGCACCTATTTCTTATATTTAGACGCTTATTTTTTGCAGTCTATAAAGTCCAACGGAAGTAAAGCAGATCTTCATGGAGCTGGCTTTGTGCACAGGAGCAGCGTCATGCTGGAACAGGTTTGGATCTCCAAAGTTCAAAAGAAGGGAAAATTTCATACTACTGCATCCAGCAACATCCTGCACAATTATGTTTAGAAAAGTTTGCGACATGTGGCAGACGCCCTCATCCAGAGCGACTTACAATTTTCTCATTCACACCACTGAGCAGTTGAGGGTTCAGGGCTTTGATCAAGAGCCCAGCAGTGGCCACTTAGTGGTGGTGGGATTTGAGCTCACAACTTTCTGATTAGAAGTCCAACATTTTAACCACTGAGCTACCACTTCCCCTGGATGGACCCAAGTCAGGTGGCCCAATACCTGCATCCATATTGTGTATTTAACCATGTGAAATGTGTACCAGGGTAAAAGTGAAACTCTTGTAATTTGCTGGAATGAGATAATGTTATTGCATGAGGGCGGACGAGAGAGAGCTTGGGTGTGTGCAGAAAAAGTGTACAAAAGAGGGAGGGTTGGTATTACAGTTTCTCCCAGTGTCAGAGAGAAGTAAAGGAAAGCTACTGATCCTGTCTGTCCTCCACACCCAATACCAGAAGAGCAGAAAACACTCCACCCTTCAAAGCTATTTAATCACCCCTTCATTCCAGAAGCCCTGCAGTCCGAATAAAAACGAGCAAAAAGTCAATATTTTGCATATTTTCTAAAACTCAAAAGTTCGTGCAGGTGTGCATGTTAAACTATCAAAGCAGCCCAGATGTGACATATGAGCTTGAAGCTTCGCCGCATTGCATGTCATTGCATTCCACTCGCCAGACTTCAAGCCTGAGTAAGATTGGTTTCGTCACTCCGTGTTCGCTGGGCGAGGCTGGGAACAGGACGTGCCTTTTTTTATGTGTAAAAGAATTTGTATTGATCGAGTGGAATTGTTTGCTGTTTGGGATGGTATTGCAGGCACACGTTGGCACAAGCTGAGTTCTGGAATACAAAAATAAGGTGGAATGCCACGGGGCAGAAGAGCTCTCAAAACACAAACAAAGCCAAATAACATGAGCCTGGACTTCACCCAGGGATCCTGGCGCCAGGAGAAACAGACATCAGGATTATAATAATGCTGCGTGTTTGATTATACGCCCCACACACACACACACACACACACACACACACACACACACACACACATACACACACAAATGCACTCCCCACATCCGTAGCACAACACCCCCGGATCCGGTAGTTCCTTCATTGCTCAAGGCGATCCTCATTTCTTTTTTCGATTCCCAACACCTGAGCTGGGAAATCTCGAGAGAATGAGTTAAGAGGTCTGATATGAAATCTTCTGCATGGAAGAGTGGAACGATCCACCCGAAAGCCGGTCAGTATGGGCTTTTAGTATCCATGCATTTTCCTGTATAGGCAAAGAACAAGCCTGCAGCAATCGAATGAGTAACAGCTAAAACGTGGCTATAAAAATATGTGACGCACGAAGACACCACCGAGCGGGAAATATGCACCTGGATTATTCACACACCTCAACCTGTGATTACAACATCAACAGTCAAAACAGAACAAGTAATTAGAGAGAAAAATCATTTGCTCGTTTCGGTTCTTCTGTGCAGTAGGACGCACTACAAAGCAGGAGAAACATCTACTGAGGTGTGAGAGAATGTTTCCAGGAAGAGACTATTTTTTTCGGGGGAAGTGGAAGCTCAGTGATTAAGATGTTGTGAGCCGATCTGGATGAGGACGTCTGACAAATGGCGTAAATGTAGATGTATCCTGAGCCCCGCCCTATTTTTTTGGATGACCACTTACTTAGGAACTGTTCCATCAACCATTTACTGAATCAAGAGCAAACATTTCACTGACCACGCCTCAAAACCCTATGTTACTCCTCGAATAAATCGTTTGAGTCAATTCAGTTAAATGATTCATTAAATGATTCATCTGACAGATGCAAAGTTTCTCCAGTTAAATCCGTGATGTATGTTTGTGGACACCTGAGCATTAGATCTGTCTGTGCCTAATGAACATCCCAGTCCTCATTTGCTGTTATAATAACCTCCATTGAATTAGAGAATAAAACCAGAATACCAGGATGAAACCCCCAAAGCACTGGGAGAACATGCAAACTCTGCACACACAAGATGGAGGAGGGATTCGATCCACCAGCTGTGAAGGCATGAGGCAAATATGCAAACCACAAAGCCCTTGTGTCTCCCCTGACGCTCAGATTGAACGTTGTAGTCGTTTCTCTGAGGTACATGCTATAACCTTGTTGACACAATGATGGAACACAGAATTGAAAAATTCTATTCAATCTGAATTTATTGCACTTTGACATTGTCTCAAAGCAACTTTACAGAATGGGAGAATTATAGAGCCAAAATTGTAATATGTGAACTGTGTGTATTTATCCCAGATGAGCAGCCTGGGACAGCTGTGGAAAGGAAAAAATTTCCTTAGATGGAATGAGGAAGAAACCTTGGGAGGAACCAGACTCAAAAGGGGAACCTCCTCCTCCTGGTGACACCAAAACATTACAAACACTGGAGAGTGAGAAATATCATGAACACTGGAGTGCGTGATTATGAGTAATGTCTATTCTACTGTCTTCTACAGTCAACTACAGTTGTGGAACCCAGAGCTCCTGAGCAGCTCATAATTTAGCTCAACATCTGAAATCATTGTAAATCCAACACCAAAACACCAACTCCTTCATGCCAGAGCCTTTAAATGTTGAATGATGGAGAAATAGCATGTGTAGAATGTGATTTTTTTGAGAATTGATTAAGAGGTCGTTTATCCTCAAGTTCTCAATGTGGTGCTGATACGTCTCTAGATGGCTCAGGATCGTCGTGGAGTCGGCATCTTTTCTTTAAAGGTTCAAAATCTTTATGAGGTGAGACACAACTGGAGCTGGCGCAACTTACAGATGCCTCGAGATCCTTGCAGGGTTGGTGTCTTCTAACTTCACGAGATATCTCATAACTGGAGCTGGCCCAATCTCTGTATGCCTCAGGATGGGTAGAGAAAGAGAAGCAGTGCAGAGGAATTAGCGTATCTGCTGTTCATAATAATAACAAGTACAAGATGAAAATGTGGAAATTGTTATTTGTTACATTTATTTATTTATTTTATTATTTTTTGTGAAGGATTTTTGGCATGTTCTCCACATACCACCAAAATCAAGGCGCGCCTTGCATCACGAAATTCAGCCGAACATCAGTTTCTCGACAATCTTCATATTCATCTTGGCTCAGCTTGCTCAGTTGTTGCTACAGGCTTCCTGGTAGTGCTGCTTAGCTCACGCTGTTCCGTTAGATAAAAACCAGGAATATAAATATAATGTTGAACTGGAAATGATTTAGTTCAACTGAGATTTAACGGCAATTTGAACCTGGAATGTGTGTGATCTCACAGATCTCTTTACTTTCACATATCCAAACTCCTGGTCATTCATAGACACAATGAATAAAACTGAAATATACCATGATATGAATATTAGATGGTCATGTTTTTTTTTTACTGCATTGAAAACACTCATGATTCTGTAATTTAAAATCACTGCATGGGCTCATGAACACCTCCAGAAATCACAGTTTGCATGTCCTCCACAAATGCAAGTTAAATCTCAGGGTAAATCATGCAAAGAAGAAGGCATGCGTTAACATGATCCAAAAACAGCACCATCCTCTCTGGGCCAAAGCTCATATAAAATGGTCTGAGACAAAGTGAAAAACTATTCTGTGGTCAGACAAATTTCAATTTCTTTTTCTTTTTAAAAACCGTGGACACCACGTCTTCTGTACTAAAGAACATCTGACTTGTTATCAGCACTCCATTCAAAAAGCTGTATCTGTGATGGTATGGTGGTGCATTAGTGCCTGTGGAATGAGCAGCTTGCACTTTTGGAGAGGCTCCATCAATGCTGAATGCTTTATAAAGGTTTTAGAGCAACAAATGCCTCCATCCAGAAAACGTCTTTTTCAGGAAAGGCCGTGCATATTTTAGCAAGACAATGCTAACGGCATACTGCATCAATTGCAATAGCATTTGAAAACATTTGGTGCATATTGAAACGAAAAACACAACAAAGGACACCCAGAACTGTTCAGCAGCTACAATCATGTATCAGACAAATTAAGGAGAACATTCCTCTTCCAAAACTTCAGGATTGTTCTCTTCAGTTCCCAGACAGAAGATGTGATTCTACACAGTAAACATGGCCCTGTCTCACCTTTTTTTTTTTTTTTTTTTATCTTAAAATAAACATTCAGTTAAAAAACTTTTATATATTTTTTTTTTACTGTGAATAGAATATGGATTTATAATATTTGCAAATCATTGCATTCCGTTTTAATTTACATTTTACGCAGTCTTCCAACTTTTTTTGGATTTGGGTTTGTATCATTTTACTATTACACTATTTACAGTGCTTCGTTTACAAGCAGAGCATTAGGCATGTCTAGAAGTCGTTTCATGACATGTTTACGTATCCTGTTACTGATCTTTTTTATTAGCGCTATAAGAATATACAGTATTTAATGACAAACGCCACCATTATAAAAGAATTACACAATGATGATTTATGGGCTAATTCTCTGCTGTTTTCGCTAAATTCGAAGACTAACAGTGTTTAAAGTTACACCATATGCCATATACTAATCACACAAGCGCTTCGAGTGGACTATAGTTTTATGACTGTTTACATCAACAGAGGTATAATGGCATTAAATTTGACATAGATTCTTTCGCGTTTTCTCGCGACATGGCGTCTGTTCCTATTGACTGGCTGCTATTTCCAGACATTTCTATTAGCTTGTTTTTGTTGTGAATCCCGACTGCAGGTCACGGCTGGGGCACGGTGACCTTTTCCCTTGTTTTTGCAGAAGCATAACCTCAAGTGCAAGCGCCGGCGCGTTAACAGAAACTGTGTCCACAGCAACAAAGGAAAAAGAGAAAGACGCGAGTCGCGTTCCTGTAAACAAAACTCTGAGTTGTGCCTGGTTTGTTTCTCTCCGTCGCCGCTAACGCTAAACCCACCCCTGATGCTCGGCTCTTTCAAGGAAATTCTATGGAAGTTATGTGTTGTTGCTTATCCCTCCCTCTTCTGTCTAACTGTCTCTATTGCACACACACACACACACACACACACACACACACACACACACACACACACACACACTCATTGTGTCACTCTCCTCAGTTCAATAGAAGCAAGTGTGTGTGTGTGTGTGTGTGTGTGTGTGTGTGTGTGTGTGTGTGTGTGTGTGTGTGTTTAAAAGAAAGAAAAGGGAAGCTGGAAATAGTGATAACAGCAGGACTCTGGTGTGACTTTCTGTATAGATATATACATGTGTGCATCTGTGTGTGTCTGTGTATGTGTGTGTGTGTGTGTGTGTGTGTGTGTGTGTGTGTGTGTGTGTGTCTTGCCTCAGGTTATACCTGGTTTTAATGAGGAAAAGGAGGCTTCAGTTCAAACAGTGTCTGTGTATGAAAAGATTATGCAAATCTTTTAATCCGTATATACACACTACGTACCAAAAGTATTGGGACACCCGACCCCTCCAGCCGTATGTGGTTCTTCTCCATATTTTCAGCACAAGCATGACATTTTCCCTTCACTTGACCTAGGAGATCCAAACCTGTTTTGTCCATAGTGTTTAGGAGAAATGCAGTAAATATTACCATGTACATGACGTGTCAGTTTCATACATTTCTGCTCTAGAAGATGACAGAAAGCAACGTAATCCTCCTGTTTCTCCCCCTTTCCCACTTTAATCACACTTCACCCCCCCCCACACACAGTGTTCCTAGCAATAAGGAGCAGAAATGAATGCTAGAAGTTCTGGGAAATTACAGTCGTTGACGGCTCCCTCACTTCCCTCTGAAATGCAGAGGCTGTAACTTGCATTCCTTCTGAAGAAGGTCACATTTCTGCACCATCTCCTTCCAGCCGTTCCTCCCACTTCACAGTTCTTCGACCTTGAAGTGACCTGCACAGCTGTTTCCAGTATCAAATCCCAAACTTCAGAGTTGACTTGGTGCATTTTTTTAAACTTCCAAAGAAGCAGCCTCTCCTTTTCTGCACATGGTGGTGAGATGAGATCATCCAAGGAGCAGTGCTGGATGATGTTGAAACACATGCCTATAAAAAGACATTGCACTAAATCATTAAAATGTGTGGGTTCATCCTCCGGGTTCCTACAGATGCTTAATAAATAGGTTTCAGGTCTTTTGTAACATTTCATTTGAACTTTTTTTTGCTTTATGTTCTTTAGGTTCGTATTGAGATCATTTGGGTTTCCTTTGAGATTTTTAATGTGTGTATTTTAAATCATTAAAATTATCCTTAATTTAATTTACTATTTTGAAATATTCTTCAATCGACCAAATCAACACCGAAGTATATGACCATTGAAAAATACACTTGTGATCTTCTTCTTCTTCTTTCGGTTTCTCCCATTAGGGGTCTCCACAGCGGATCGTCCGTCTCCACACCCCCCCTGTCCTCTACATCTGCCCTTTTTTTACTGACATACCCCATGTCCCTTCTCTGCACATGTCCAAACCATTTCAATCTCACCTCCTTCACCTTGTCTCCAAAACGTCCTACATGCGCCGTCCCTCTAATAAAATACGCTTAAAAATACGCTCATGAAATACGTGTTAAATCTGAATTGTTAGGCTCTGCTGGGGTTTGGATGCAAATACAAACCTTTATTAAAACCAGTCAAGGCAGACAAACCAAAAGGTCAAACCAATGCTCAAAGACATAATGCAGGTAGAGGGTCTCGAGATCAACAAATACACCAGACCAGACCAGGCGAAGACAATGGTGATGGCAAAACAAAGCAGAACTGAAACCGGATAAACAGTGCACGTGAGATTAAAGCTCAATAATGTCATTGAATTAACCAGGATATGTGCGAAGCGCTGAAGAGAGTCTGGGGGCAGGAGATTGTGAATGAACAGAGTAATCAGAAGTCTGTAAATGGGAATGTGGATCAAGATTATGGTGAAAATTTGCATGTGTTACCTTTGGGATGAGGAGAATTCCAAGCAGTAGGGGGTGAAATTCCCTGATAAGATTGAGGTCTAGAACCTCAGAAACTTACCCCCTCCAGTCAATGAGGTATTGCATCCTTTCTCCATGACATCTGGTCGAGGTAGTTTTCTCACTGACACACTGAAGAGTCTAATGTGTAACTTCCTGCATTTGCACTTTACACAAATGTCCCTGATTAAATGTAATAAATGTAATAATGTGTCTAAACAGGTGGCGCTCTATGGACCTAAATCTTTACTTTACTATCAATGTCTGGGGCATTTGCGTTAATTGTAGCGGTGGACGAAGTTCACAAACCATGTATTTGAGTAAAAGTAGAAATACACAGTAAAATGTGACTCCAGTAAAAGTAAAAACGTCCCTTTAAAACTTTCACTTGAGTAAAAGTACAAAACCTTTTGCCTCCAAATGAACTTAAGTATCCAAAGTAGTGATTTATTATAACTATAATGTTCATATTATTATTTTTATCACAAGATTCTTTATTTAATCACTTCAACGTGTAAAGACTCGAATGTGACTCTCAGCACACTGATCTATTAATAGAATGATATTAATGACTCAAACACTGATTGATTTCTATTACAATCATCATAAACACAAAACCTTCTTCAAAACAATCCCGTAAATAAATCCACGTGTGTGTTGTGTCGAGTTCGAGTCTGGAGTTTCTTCATCATTTATTCCTCTCTAAATGTTCTGCTTGATGTTGAACTGATGCTGAACTGTATGTTGGTGATCAGTAGATACACCGAGCGTCGATCAGAACACGTGTAAAACAGAGCGTGCGCTCGATCCTGATTGGTGACTCGCTGCGTGTTTCAGCAGTTACGTTTTTATCCTCGTAAATAAAAAGAAACGACTGATTTCACTAAATGTAGTTGAGTGAAAAGTCAAATATTTGACTTTAAAATGTAGTGAAGTTACAGTTAAAATCTCCCCGAATGGAAAAACTTCAGTAAAATACAGAAACGTAAAAACGACTTAATCACAGTAACAAACTAAATTTACTTCCTTTCTGTTCACCACTGAATAATCACATTGTATATAAAATTGGGTGTAAGAGTTGATATCAGCCTATGAATGGTTTAATCATCTAACTTTGATGATGCGAGCTTATGGAGGACACCACCAGATTTCCTGAAACCCACCCATCTTTCCATGAATGACCTCTAGACATGAGTGAAGTTTTACGGATATCTGGAACAGTGGTTGTGAATTTTAAAAGTGTGAAAAGCCTGACCCTTAGGAATGAGAAGTGACTTACGGCCCTTTATCAGATACTGTCTGATAATGGACCACGAGTTCTGCATTCTCAAACGCTTTCTTTAAGGTAAGAAGAATGTGGAGATCTGTTTTATAGTAAAAACCTCAGTGGTCATGTTAAGCCTGGATGATGTATCTCTAATATCTCTAATAGGGGCAAAGGCTTCAGTTTAGCAGCAGCTTCATCATGGAACACACCCTTTCTACTTATGATCTATCCCAGATGCCTCTCCTCTCTGGATACATAAAATACAAACAAATGGTTCTCTAGAAGACCTCACAGAATACATTGACTATGTTGTTTCTCCAGGGAAAAGGAGTAGAGCGAAATACTGCAGATGCCCTAAACATGCCTGAGAACCTCTTACAGGTGCCTCATTGGTGTTGTGAGTCAAAACATCTGACATCACCATGTACTCATAATGGTTCATGGTTTAAATCATGGGAAGTATTTCTGAAAATTGTTCTTAATAAAAAATTATATTAAATGGCTTTCAGATGCTTAATGATGAAATATTACAGAAAACAAAAGTTCATCAAAGAAACAAACCAAAAATCAAATCAACAAATTAAAATAAAATCGTACTTGTCACATGCACATTAATACAACATGTAGTGAAACACTTTTTTATGAACGTCCAACATGTAAATAGAAATAGAATGAACAAAATAAAAATAAAATATGAAGTGTAAAAAGAATACTATACTATAAAATATATATTTAAAAATAAGACAGAAATGAGAGCTCTAAATATATATATATATATATATATAAATAAAGATAAAATTATGTCTCAAATATTGACACAAAATGCACTGGAATTAAAATATACCACCCTGAAGTTCCTCCTGCACTTGTCAAGAAGATGAACAGGAATTCCTGTGGAGGGCCAGGACCAGCTTAGTGTTAATGGCAGTAATAATGTTACAGTGTGCACACTTCATACACCACATGGCAAACATGCCTCTGCACAATCTTATCCACTACAGTATATGACATGGCAGCTTTCCATGACTTATCTGTGACCGTTACTCACGCAAATCCACTGCTTTACATTCTGTACAATAAATGCTTTGGCTGCAGAGGCGACGTTTGGAACGTTTTCGAGGAGGACACTAGAACGTATTCGTTCGCTATATTAATCAGGTGACACGTTTGCATCAAATCAAAATGCTGAGACTTTTCAGCGCGAGGTTTTTTTTTTTTTTAGAGTTTGATCAAACATCAGCTCAGTGTGGGAAACCCCGCATCTGTGAGACCTACTGATTTGTCATCTTTTTTTAAACGACTTGTTTTCATCTATTTTAGGTGGATGTTGTGAGCTGACTTGCACATGTAAGCATAATGAGTGGGTTTTTCTTGTAGATGTAGGCAATGCTGATTCTTAATCCAATAGAAAAAAAAAACCCTTTTAAGTATCTGAGCTGTTTGTTAGCATGAATGTGTAGGGGATATCCGTGGCTTGTCCTGGGTTACTGTCTCTGCAGTTTCTACATGGGGTTCTGTTGTGTTTAGCAGAAAAAACACCTTCCATTTAAAGGGCATTCCTGCTTTAAGTAGAGAATTCCAAGGACAAACTTTGGATCCACCGCGATGCTACCAAGTAAATACACTTTTTAAATAAAGCTAAAAGGCACTAAACCATCACAGCAATGCTGAAAGTACTGTATATTATATTTTACACATACTAAATAAATATCAGCATCAATCTCCAGGACCCTGAAAATCTCCACTGGAGGTAAAATACTTTATTACTATAAAAGGAGAAGAATAAAAATAGTAGCAATGGTCCTGTTGACACTTGTGCAACTTATTAAACGGGACTGCCATGTTGTTGTGCATTACTAATACTGAAAGCCCTGAAACTGTAATAAGTGGTTTAGCGATATCTCACTCTCATGCTTTTACACGGTAAGAAAGGAAGTGGGCCGTCTGCATAAACTTACATTTCTGAGACAGAGTAGAAGATTAGCGGCCTCAGATGTGTCTACACTAATAATGCTACTGAAAGTGGGCCCCTTAGTAGGCTTTATCATAGCTAAACTACTTAGCAGGTGAAACCTATTCCTGTTTTTCAAGCAAGTGAGAAAAATTCTCTACGGGCTCCGTGACCGCAAACCCAATGCATGCAACAACAACATCAACTGCAGCTTATAGAGTCAACTGGAAAGGGTTCATCTGAGTGCACTAGCTGAGAGGCAGAGCGCTGATGCTGCACCACCTGAAGCTCCAGGCAGGGAGTGCATCTAACGGTTCTGTAAGATCACAGACCATTTCCAAGGCCTTGAAATTGCTAATGTTATATAACAAGGTTGCGTGCCGCTGGATGCCTTAAAGGATAATTGAGCGGCGAGCCTTTTTGTAGTGTTATTGTATGGTGGGAGTGTACAAAGAGTGTGTAACAAATGTGGCGTAAAACAGCCATCACTTCTTAGCGTTCTTAGAATAACCATAAGGTCTCTTCCAGAACACCAGTTCACATGCTTAGATCTCTGTAGAGCATTGATTATGTTGTGTTGGTGTAGTATTACTCTCTGTCCCTGACTGAATTTCAGAGGTTGTGAATTTGGTTCCTTCAGTTTTATATCTATGCATGCTGAACTCACTAATGTTGCTGGTTGTAGCCCAAAAACAGGCCCTATTGCTTCTACATTTGGGTTATAATAAAGTATTAAAATTGCAAAGGTAAAAAGAAACAAATTACAGTTACTGTAATTGAGTAGTTTTTTGTGGACTTTTTCAAGTAGTTTTTAAAGTCATTTATGTTTTGTTTAAAGTTTTGTACTTTTTGGTACGTTTTAAATCATAGCCATTATTGAGTAAAAAAAAAACCCAAATAAATTATAATAAATCTAGGAGAAAAAAATCGCACTACTGCACTGATTAAACTCACAGGAAAGAAAGATGGAGACGGACAGGCCAGACGCCAGTGATGCCGAACCAGAGAAAAACGAAATGCAGTGTTCTCACTGTCTGAATTCTAAATCTGCATCTGTGATTTCTCTCTTTATTATAAATGACGTTTTATGTTAAAAAGATAACGATAAATTTCACTCTGATTAAATGATAAATAAACTACTTTTTACTTTCAGTCGAGGAGATTTTTTGTTCAGTAACTTTACATGTGCTCAAGTAAAATTTCATTGAAGGATCAGTACATTTACTTGACTTACGTTTATTTTACAATACAAATGTCCAATAAAGGCTTGTGTTGTCTCTTGTTCAAAATGATGGAATGCACTAGATATAATATATAATAAATAATTAGAATTCCAATGTTAGAACTTTGCATCATTTCAGTTTTCAAACTAAAGTTTCCAAGAAACCCTGTTTGCCATTACATTTCCCACAAACAAATCCCATGAGCTTTTGTTGGAATTAACATTGTGTTATTCATCACCTGGGTGTTCTCTTTAATAACACTATTTCCTGGAGTCTGCTCAATTTGGTCCGTAAATGATGCATCATGTAACCATCATTTCTATGAAAGCTGGCATATTTTCACGGATTTCTCCTGTTATTCATTGTTGATTTTCCATCTGCTGGTATTTTGCAATTGTTTTAAATCCTTGCCTCAATTGTTGTAGGATAAATAACAATCAAGACAACATCCTTTTGGGTTTTTATTCCGGTAATACATTGGCTTATGGTAGAACATGGACCATCCAATAGTTTCCCATTTTTTTACATTCTTTTTTTAATTGTTGCTCACTTTTTAAACTTTAGACCAGGTCATTCTTTAGAAAATAATTTTTCTTTATCCTGGTTAAATAAAGGTTATTCACTACATTAACACTGAACAGCTCTCAGATTAAATAACACAGTGTGTTAGTTATGAGGGGGTTAAAATACAGCCAGAGGACACAGACTACAAACAGAAAGGTTTGTAAAAATAAAACCTTTTTTTGAACATATCATTCCACATTAAGTCATCATTTTCTGTAATCATAACCTCCACTGTTCTGGGAAGATGTTCAGTTAGATTTTGGAGTGTACTTCATTCAGCTACATGTGTGTTTAGAGTCGGGTTCTGATGTAGGGGAGGTGAGAAGGCCTGGGGTGCAGTCAGAATTCACATTCATCTCAAAGGTGTCCAATATGGTTGAGGGCAGCTGGCTTTGTTCACAGAGGTATTGTGATGCTGGAACAGATTTGGGTCTTCTAGTTCAAGTGAAGGGAAAATTTCATGCTACAGCATTCAAAGACGTCCTGCACAATTTTGTTCCTCCAACTTTGTGGTAAACGTTTGGAGTAAGATCCACATATGGGTGAATAAGTCAGGTGTCCCAATACTTTTGTCCATATAGTGCATATGCATGTGTACAATAAACAATATTTTTCGATGAACACTGTTGAAGGAAATCAAAATCGAAATGCAGGGCCACTTATTATGAGGTAATATAGTACAGTATAGTACTGGATGAAATTGTATAGTATAGTATAGTATAGTATAGTATAGTATAGTATAGTATAGTATAGTATAGTATGGTATAGTATATTTTAGTGTAGTATAAAGTAGTTTAGTATAGTGTAGTAGATGATAGTGTGGTGCAGTATAGAGTAGTTAGTATAGCGTAGTATATTATAGTGTAGTATAGTATTGTTTAGTATAGTGTAGTATAGTATAGTGTAGTATAGTGTAGTGTAGTATAGTATATTAGATTATAGTGTGGTGCAGTATAGTGTAGTATAGTATAGTGTAGTATAGTGTAGTGTAGTATAGTGTAGTAGATTATAGTGTGGTGTAGTATAGTGTAGTTTAGTATAGTGTAGTAGAGTATAGTGTTGTGTAGTATAGTGCAGTATAGTGTAGTGTAGTGTAGTATATTATAGTGTTGTATAGTATTGTTTAGTATAGTGTAGTATAGTGTAGTGTAGTATAGTGTAGTATAGTGTAGTGTAGTATATTATAGTGTAGTATAGTATTGTTTAGTATAGTGTAGTATAGTATAGTGTAGTATAGTGTAGTGTAGTATAGTGTATTAGATTATAGTGTGGTGCAGTATAGAGTAGTTTAGTATAGCGTAGTATATTTAGTGTAGTATAGTATTGTTTAGTATAGTGTAGTATAGTATAGTGTAGTATAGTGTAGTGTAGTATAGTGTAGTAGATTATAGTGTGGTGTAGTATAGTGTAGTTTGGTATAGCGTAGTATATTATATTATAGTGTAGTATAGTATTGTTTAGTATAGTGTAGTATAGTATAGTGTAGTATAGTGTAGTATATTATAGTGTAGTAGATTATAGTGTGGTGTAGTATAGAGTAGTTTAGTATAGTGTAGTAGAGTATAGTGTTGTGTAGTATAGTGCAGTATAGTGTAGTGTAGTGTAGTATATTATAGTGTTGTATAGTATTGTTTAGTATAGTGTAGTATAGTGTAGTGTAGTATAGTGTAGTATAGTGTAGTGTAGTATATTATAGTGTAGTATAGTATTGTTTAGTATAGTGTAGTTTAGTATAGTGTAGTGTAGTATAGTGTAGTAGATTATAGTGTGGTGTAGTATAGTGTAGTATAGTATAGCATAGTATAGTATTGTTTAGTATAGTGTAGTGTAGTATAGTGTAGTAGATTATAGTGTGGTGTAGTATAGTGTAGTATAGTATAGTATTGTTTAGTATAGTGTAGTGTAGTGTGGTATAGTGTAGTAGATTATAGTGTGGTGTAGTATAGTGCAGTATAGTATAGTATAGTATTGTTTAGTATAGTGTAGTATAGTGTAGTAGAGTATAGTGTGGCGTAGTATAGTGTAGTATAGAGTAGTGTAGTATATTATAGTATAGAGCAGTATAAAATAGTGAAGTAAATATAGAGTAATATAGAGTAGTTTAGTATAGTGTAGTGTAGTGTATTATAGTGTAGTAGAGTATAGTGTGGTGTAGTATAGTGCAGTATAATATAGTATAGTATTGTTTAGTATAGTGTAGTGTAGTGTAGTATAGTGTAGTAGATTATAGTGTGGTGTAGTATAGTGCAGTATAGTATAGTATAGTATTGTTTAGTATAGTGTAGTATAGTGTAGTAGAGTATAGTGTGGCGTAGTATAGTGTAGTATAGAGTAGTGTAGTATATTATAGTATAGAGCAGTATAAAATAGTGAAGTAAATATAGAGTAATATAGAGTAGTTTAGTATAGTGTAGTGTAGTGTATTATAGTGTAGTAGAGTATAGTGTGGTGTAGTATAGTGCAGTATAGTATAGTATAGTATTGTTTAGTATAGTGTAGTGTAGTGTAGTATAGTGTAGTAGATTATAGTGTGGTGTAGTATAGTGCAGTATAGTATAGTATAGTATTGTTTAGTATAGTGTAGTATAGTGTAGTAGAGTATAGTGTGGTGTAGTATAGTGCAGTATAGTATAGTATTGTTTAGTATAGTGTAGTATAGTGTAGTAGAGTATAGTGTGGCGTAGTATAGTGTAGTATAGAGTAGTGTAGTATATTATAGTATAGTGCAGTATAAAATAGTGAAGTAAATATAGAGTAATATAGAGTAGTTTAGTATAGTGTAGTGTAGTGTATTATAGTGTAGTAGAGTATAGTGTGGTGTAGTATAGTGTAGTGTAATATAGTATAGTTTAGTGTAGTGTAGTATAGTGTTGTTTAGTATAGTGTAGTTTAGTATTGTGTAGTATAGTGTAGTAGAGTAGTGTTGTGTATTATAGTGTAGTATAGAGTAGTGTAGTATATTGTAGTATAGTGTAGTATAGTGTAGTAGAGTAGTGTAGTATATTGTAGTATAGTGTAGTAGAGTATAGTGTGGTGTAGTATAGTGTAGTGTAATATAGTATAGTTTAGTGTAGTGTAGTATAGTGTTGTTTAGTATAGTGTAGTTTAGTATAGTGTAGTATAGTGTAGTAGAGTAGTGTGGTGTAGTATAGTGTAGTATAGAGTAGTGTAGTATAGTGTAGTATAGTGTAGTATATTATAGTATAGTGTAGTATAGAATAGTGAAGTAAATTATAGTGTAGTATAGAGTAGTGTAGTATATTGTAGTATAGTGTAGTATAGTGTAGTATATTATAGTATAGTGTAGTATAGAATAGTGAAGTAAATTATAGTGTAGTATAGTGTAGTATATTATAGTATAGTGTAGTATAGAATAGTGAAGTAAATTATAGTGTAGTATAGTGTAGTATATTATAGTATAGTGTAGTATAGAATAGTGAAGTAAATTATAGTGTAGTATAGAGTAGTGTAGTATATTGTAGTATAGTGTAGTATAGTGTAGTATATTATAGTATAGTGTAGTATAGAATAGTGAAGTAAATTATAGTGTAGTATAGAGTAGTGTAGTATATTGTAGTATAGTGTAGTATAGTGTAGTATATTATAGTATAGTGTAGTATAGAATAGTGAAGTAAATTATAGTGTAGTATAGAGTAGTGTAGTATATTGTAGTATAGTGTAGTATAGTGTAGTATATTATAGTATAGTGTAGTATAGAATAGTGAAGTAAATTATAGTGTAGTATAGTGTAGTATATTATAGTATAGTGTAGTATAGAATAGTGAAGTAAATTATAGTGTAGTATAGAGTAGTGTAGTATATTGTAGTATAGTGTAGTATAGTGTAGTATATTATAGTATAGTGTAGTATAGAATAGTGAAGTAAATTATAGTGTAGTATAGAGTAGTATAGTGTAGTGTAGTGTAGTATAGTGTAGTGTAGTATATTGTAGTATATTATAGTATAGTGTAGTATAGAATAGTGAAGTAAATTATAGTGTAGTATAGAGTAGTGTAGTATATTGTAGTATAGTGTAGTATAGTGTAGTATATTATAGTATAGTGTAGTATAGAATAGTGAAGTAAATTATAGTGTAGTATAGAGTAGTATAGTGTAGTGTAGTGTAGTATAGTGTAGTGTAGTATGCTATTGTATAGCGGTGAAGGATGTAGTACCTTTGGCGTACATGGGAGTACAGTGTGGGAGTACAGAAGGGTACATTACCATAGATGGGAGTACAGTGTGTTAGGCCTGTTTTTAGTTAGCTATGGAGGTTAGCATGTGTGTGTATATGTGTGTGTGTGTGTGTGTGTGTTTGTGTGTGTGTGTGTGTGTGTGTGTGTGTGTGTGTGTTTGTGTGTGGCATTTAGATATCAGCATTCTGTGTGTAATTCAGTATACCACAGCCCTGGGGAGGAGGTCCAGGTTTAGTGGGAGAGTGTGTAAGAGTGACTGTGCTACAGATACACTCACAGCTTCACAGCTCAGCTCTGTCTCTCTGCATGATTCAGTGAAAGGCTGAGACACTGTCTCGTGGTTTAGCAGAGAAGCAAACCAGACATAAGCTCACACACAAAAACAGGGACTGCAGAAGAAAGAAAAAAAGACATATACAGAAAGAACAAAAAAAATGATGGAGGAATTGAAATCAAGTTGACCCCAGACAGACAGTGTCTCAGACGGCTCTTAACCACTTTCACACATGCATCTGAATGAGCAGATCCAGAGTCAGCGTTCTAAAGCCAAGACAATAACTGCTATGTTGTTTTTCCCTTTCTTCTGGTCGCTCCCTAATTCAATGCATGTGGAGCCACTAAAGCAAGAAAAGGCTGAGGAGTTTCAGTGCAGGTCGTTGAAGCTGGAACTGTGCCCACTGGAACAGGAACTGAGAGGGGTTTCAGGTAAATCCGACTTCCTTCGTGTTCAGAGTTTCACCATTAACACCAAAACAACCAAATAGTGTTGGAGAATAAAGAATAAACAGAATAAAGCCAACAAGGCAAGTGTGCGAGTTTAAGTATTAAAAAAGAAGGTCAAGTAATGGAGTGAGTGCATCTGTGAGCTCGGATAAAACACATTCCACTGTGTCTGCGGTCAGAGGATTGTTTTTGAGGGAAACCGGGAGGATGACAGCGTGTTTGGACGACAGGATCGACCGTCGGGCTGTAAATATTTCTAAACGGCTTTTCTTCCAGACTAGACTAGACACACACCCTGGGGTGTTTCGTTCACTCTGACATCACACACACACCTACACTCTCTCCAATCCTGCCATTCCCAGATGGATGTCTGATCTCCCTCTGTTTCAAAACAAATGCTCTGGTGGAGTAAGATGTGGAGTTCTGACACACAGGATCACGTGCCCTTAATTCTTTCTGCTCCAAAGTCGTTGTATCATGGCTGATCCCATGTCTGACCTCAAGGTGCTGTAATGTAAATGTGACAAGTCAAACACACCTTTACTTCTAACTATGTTTCCCATAAATCACAATGTAAAGATCCTATTGGTTTAAGAGGGGATGAGGACTTTTCTATACAGACGGTCCCCAAGTTACGGCGGATTGACTTAAAATTTTACGATTTTATGATAACGAAACGACAATATTGTACAAATATCAGCGTCTATACGCCCTCTGCCTCGCACAAACACACTGTATAGTTTATACATTACGATACTGTAAATTGCTTTGTTTTGCTGAATTCTGTGTGTTCAGTTATTAACAACACATTTTATTGTTTAAGACTCCTGGGTAGGCGAGGACATGTCTCCACTTACGGTCGGAACATCAGAACACATTATTAGTCATTAATTGGACTGAACGCTTCATAACATTTTTACTACAAATTTTAATACTGTGGCTACAGAAGAATGTGAAAAGGGATAAAACTGTACATTTATAATAATTGTGATTGATTGCAGTGTAGAATTTTGGATATATGATTAGAGATTGTCTTAAAGTGTGTTATATGCAGAAAAACCCATTTGTGGTGATATTTATTATTATTAGTATGACTGTCTGGTTGAAAGAATTCAGGCATTGTAACAGCAGGTTTTCACAACCAGCAGCCGTAACACTGGGGACATGAGAAACACTGAGCCAGGCTTGGATTAAAAAAAATAAATAGTGATAAAAGTTGGAAAAATGGGCAAGAATAAAGCTCACATCAACAACACTCAACTGTAACAAATGGACATTCAGTGATGAGGATGAGGATTTGTTCCTTCTAGAGTCTGGTTTCTCTCAAGGTTTCTTCCTCATGCCATCTCAGGAGGGTTTTCCTTACCACAACTGCCACTGGGTCACTTATCAGAGAAAAGTTTACAATGATAAGGAACAAACTCACATTCTTTATTACAGCGTAGTCTCTCTAAAGCTTCTTCCAGACAATGTTCATTGTAAAAAGCACTCATCAAATAAAAATTCATGGATTTGAATTGAATTAAAGATCTGAGACGCCATGACAAGGGGAAAAATTGTGATGGCTGGATAACTGGAGGAAAACATCTCCAAAATGGCAGGTCTTGGTGTGATGTTCCCAGTATGAAGTGATGAAGTGAACCAGAAACAGGGTCATGGACACACAATGCTCAGTGGTTTCAATCCATAGAGGTTCCACTTCCCGACATACAGGACTTAATGGATCTGTGGCAAATGTCTTGTGGAGATATCACATCACAACTTCAGAGTTTTTATGGATTCCAGACCTAAAGCTGTTCTGGCTGCACAAAGGACACCATTGTATTAGGCAGGTGCTTTTTTTTTACACGTATGAATCTTCAGTTTATTTCCTGGTCATATAAACAATATGGACAAAAGTATTGAGACACCTGATTTTTTACCAGCCATCCTTTGTTCTAGGAGACCCAAACCTGCTCCAGCATGACAATGCACCTGTGCACAAAGCCAGCTCCATGAAGATCTCCTTTACATGTTTTGGAGTGGAACATCTCCTCCTATAGAGCTCACCTACATTAGTGCCTGAATTTTCTAACATCCTTTAAAACAAATCTCCACAAAAGCTAGTGGAACATCTTGACAGAAGAGTGGAGCTTCTTATAACACCGAATAAACACTCAATGTGGAACGGGCTGCTCAAAAAGAAACACATGCTAATCTTGTCTGATCAGGTGTCCACAAACTTTTGGTGATTTTATTTTGCATTAGCAGCTGAATGAAACTTTCATGGACTCTTGGAAAGCTTTGACTTTAGGACCCTGACAGGAAAATCAAGTACAGAAATTCCTTCTTTTCCAAAACAATCAACACACAGTAGTTATGGAGAATCACGTGCAGGAAGAGAGGAAGCACCGCTGTCCCTCGTTTCCAGGAATTCCATTTATTTGTGTATGTTTCCATAAAGGTTGGTGCCGAGTCGCCTTTACTCACATCCTCGTGCCTTCCGGGTTTTTACTCAATTCCAGCGAGTTCAACAAACACGTTAGAAGGAACGTTTCGGCTCGGATTGATTTTTCTACACGAGCGAGATTCCTGTTATTGCTAAAACCAGATTCTGGGGGTCAAACACAAGGTCACACAGTGTTACGGGAAACAACAGGCTTTCGTAACATCTTTGATGGTGTGCCAGCATTCCTCTGTGATACCAAAACGTTTTCACGATGAGTTCTGATGACGCTCTTTATATTGTGAGGTTTTTTAAGATATTTAACGGAAGTTGTTTATTTTCTCTGATCTTAATTTTCGATGAATATTTCGAATATTTTACACTAAATCAACCAGCTCATTAAAATGATCTTGTACGAACAGGACATCTCTGGATGCAGGAGCAAGATGTGGAAGATCTCCTGTGAAAGGAGCTCTGACCTCACCCCTATTAAACACCCTACTTGAGATGATCTCACCTACATCAGCAGAAGACTTTACTAACACACATCCTTGGGGCTGAATGAATCTCACACACATTTCCAAAATCTAGTGGAACAGTTACAAGAAGATTGGAGCTTATTTTAACAGTGGAGACTTTGCGTGGAATAAGATGTTCTGAAAGCACCAATCATACGCTGAAGTTTAGGCAAACCTTTCGTCTGAATGCTGAATTGCTCCAGTAGACGCTTTGTTCCTTTCTCGAAGTGGTGAAGATGTAAAGACTCTGCCTGTTACTGAGAAACAAAACCACAAAAAAAGTCCAATGATGGAAAGTGTTGCAGTTTTACTTCCGACTTTCTACGAACACTAACGCTGGAGACTCCTTCCAAGGGTTTTATGCGCATTTCTAATTTCAGCGTATTATCTGCCGTACACACGATTTTTAAAATCCGTTTTATGCAAATAAGTTGATAATATATTACAATGAGCACAATAATAATTTAGTGAAGCAGAAGCTATTGTCCAAACAGCTGATATCAACCAATCAGAATCAGTAATTAATATAAAATGGTCTTGATTGCAGTTTGAGTGATTTCCTGTTTCCGTGGTTGAACATCACACATATAGTAGTTCAGTCTACTATAAAAAAAATACCTCGAAACCACGTGTGAATTATTTGTAGTTTGTGTGCATTTGCTTCTGCTTCTGTGTTCAACCTGCCATTGTTTTTGTTTTTGTGCCTGCTCACATTCCGAGCTGTTTATTATTCCGGGTCCGGCAGTAGCAGGAAATCCTGCCAACGCACAACCTGGAATTCATGTTGAATGTCTATAATTAGGACGGACCGTACCTCACCC
>NC_139584.1:1344768-1377268 GCF_946808225.1 Silurus aristotelis
CTGCATTGTTGAGTGGAAAAGCTTTATTTCAGAAATAAGAGAAGAAAAGAAGAATTCGAGATGTTCTGCTTTAGAAAAAGAATCAACAATTGGGTGTAACAGAAGTTGGATTTGATCTAAATGACGTTATACAATTTAACTGGCTAATGAGAAAGAAGCTCCTGGTATCACTTACATTATTGGAACAATTAAAGCTCTGATGTAGTAATCAGAAGGTCAGGAGTTCAAGCCCCAGCTCCAGCAAGCTGTGAGATTTAGACCTTCTCTGCTCATGGCTGGATAAGAGAAGAATATCTGTGTGCTGTAACGGAAACTTCAGCGTTGGACAGTAATGAAGTGAATGTAATGCGTTACTGTGGTTAAGTCGCTTTTTCATGTGTCTGTATTTTACTGAAGTGTTTCCATTTGGAGAAACTTTTACTGTAACTTCACTACATTTTAAAGTCAAATATTTGACTTTTTACTCGACTACATTTCAGTCGTTTCTTTTTATTAACGAGGATAAAAACGTAACTGCTGAAACACGCAGCGAGTCACCAATCAGGATCGAGCGCACGCTCTGTTTTACACGTGTTCTGATCGACGCTCGGTGCATCTCCTGATCACCAACATACAGTTCAGCATCAGTTCAACATCAAGCAGAACATTTAGAGAGGAATAAATGATGAAGAAACTGTCCATTGTCTCAATCACGTGTGGCTGTAAATCATGTTTTGACATGTTATGGTTTACAGATGAAGTTTTCTGATCGCAAGTTTGGTAAAAACACACTATATAACAAAAGTACTGGGAGACCTGACGATGAAGGCTTCTGTCTGGTTCTTCTTCAAACTGTTTCCATAACGTTGGAGACACACAATTGTACAGGACGTCTTTGGATGAGGTAGGATTCAATTTTTCCATGAGTTTGGAAACCCAAACCTGTTCCAGCATGACGATGCCCTTGTGCACAGCTCCATGAAGATCTGCTTTACACAGAATGGAGCTCTGACCTCAACCCTATTAATAATAATAATCATAATAATCATAATAATAATAATAATAATAATAATAATAATAATAATAATAATAATAAATATTCAGAAATCTCCTCAAAATCAAGTGGAACATCTTCCCATATGAGCCGAGCTAATTATAATAGCAAATAGAGAATAAATGTGGAATGAGATGTTCAAAAAGGAGCACAATCTTATAGTCAGGTGTCCACAAATCTTTGTCTCTAATGTGTAGTTCATTGTAGTTCTGTAGTTGGACAGTGATTATCAGTAAGTGGCCGTTAAGAGGATGCATGCTCAGATGCAGGTTTGTTTGAATGGAACGAAAGAGAAAGTGATTAAAGCGATAAAACTCTAGATAAAATTAGCTGCTAAATCCTAAAGTATGAACGATAAATCAAGATCACTGCAGGTCACAGTGCAGTCATTTGAGACGAGACCGGTGTACACTCACGAGACGTCTTCAGTGCTCTTAGATTTCTTCCACTGTACCCATTCTGATCCTGCTACAGGAGTCAGTCTGGGTCAAACTCGTCTGCTCTCAACATGTCAGACATGTCTGAGACCTTGTTCCTGCCCTGTGCTGAGTTTTTTAACCCACTCCAGTGTTTTTCTCAGGACAGCCAGAGAGATGGAGAAGATGTGCTGTTTCAGACAGAATGGCAAGACCCAGCTTGTCATCAGTGCAGGATGATGATGCTCCTTTCGTGAGAAAGCATAGACAACACCGTGTTGCTTATCCTGCGTCTCACGTCCGTTGGGACGCTGGTCTTCCATAAACACACACACACACACACACACACACACACACACACACACACACACACACACACTCGCTGTGCCTTGTGGAGCAGCCTCTCGCTTTGGCTCGTGTTTGGTCACCGTATATGTGTTTATACGCTAGCTCTCCCAGAACGCACACAGCTTAGCTACGATGATCTTCTGCAGTAGAACACACAGACGAGTGACGAAGCAGCTCTGTGCTCTGTACCCGGATTTCAACAATGCTTGCATCAGTCGCAACAAGATGTATGAGACCCAATTCAATTCATCTTAATGGAAAACTCAATTTATTGGCATGTCTGCTTTTTGTTACAGTACAGTTACAGGAATTATATTTTGTGATTAAAGTGTTACATGAGGAGGTTGTAGCTCGGGGATTAAAGCTCTGGGTTCCTGATCAGCAGGACGGAGGTTCAAGCCCTTGTATTGTCAAACTGCAACACTTTTTTATTTATTTATAATATATATATATATATATATACAATAAAAAACAAGGTGAAAATGTATATATAATCTATATGCTGCGCAGGAAGAGGCAGAAAACCCAACATGATTTATTCAAAGCCTCCAATGAAACAATAAAGAAAGAAATAAAAAAACTAATAAAATTGAGGCAAAAAAAAAAAACCGTAACAACTGAATGATAAATATGTAAGTGTTAATGACTGCAAATAATTAATCAGTGCGTCAAAAAACAAGGAATAAAGTGCTCTAAAACAAATATAATACATAACAAAAGAAGAAGAAGAAAAGGAAAACAAGGCAAGATAATTTAGAAATCTTTTATAATATGTTAAAAAAGCAAAAAAAAAATTGCTGGATGGTATAAACCTTTTCATAATTGAATACCAAATGTTGACCTTTACACGTGAGATTTTTAGAAAGATAAAATTGAAAATTGAATTACGTGACACTGAACCTGCGAATTCGCTTGATTATGTCTTATACATGAAAACGTTTAATTGAACAATTTTAATATCATAAATAGTAAGAATCGGATATTTCTGAAATAAAGAAGCAGATGAAGTATATGCATTTTTTGCACTCATGGGGGCCTTGAGAAAGGCCCTAACCTTCTGCACTTTAGGGGTCCTGTATCATGTCTGAACCTGGGCTTTAACCTCAGTTTTCTAACATCACTGGATGCGCAAAGAAGAATTTCACTGTGCTTTAATTTACATGTGACAAAAAAAAAGCACCTTCTTACATGGAAATGCAGGTTTTCTGACAAAAATATTTGCTGTCCTTATTTAGTCTCTCTTTATATATAATTATTTATTTATTTTAATTTTTTATTACGGTTCTTGAAGATAAATTAAAGCAAAAAATATCACAGTGTCACCTGTTTAAATTTTTCTTATTTCAAAAATGTGAATCTGGTAAAAAAGTGTGTCTTTTTAACACATTTGCGTTGGTTAAAAATCGATTTATTTATATAGAATTATCAGTAGATAATCGATATCATATCTCAGTTATCAATAATTTGTGACCGATATTTTTGATGTAGATTAACATGGCAGAGGTAGAGCTGCATCAGAACAGAAAAGGAAAAAAAAAAACGTCTGGATATATTTCCTCGTACCGTATTGATTGCAGAGCATCAGATTTTTTCCATTGAATCGTATCGCAATGAGTCGCATCGTTTCGATATCGAATCGGAATCGTATCGTATCGGTAGCTGCTTCTTCTGTATATTTAATGTATCGTATCGTTGGTTATGCATCGAGATGCAAATCGCATCTTAGTTATGAAGATGCACATCACTAATATGAAACACTACTGTGATATTATACACAGTAATGCCAAATATGATTCCTTCATGCAGAAGTCTGAAATAAGTAGGATGGATCTTTGTGTCCACCGAGTATCCGGAGACATAAAGCGACGTGGGAACAGTTTGAATCGAAAGGCTATAAAAAGGCATCGTAAAATAAAAGAAGGAAACTAGAAATGAGATCAAAAGAAAAGATTACAGTGTGTTTTTCAAAAATAAATAAGCTCATATAGTGTTCAACCTAAATGATTCATACACAACCTGCCATCTATTTAGAAACATTGTGTCCTTTACATGGCGAGTCACGATCATAAATTTAAATAAACTCTACACAAGAGAAACATTTTTATCATCGGTCTGATTGTGAACCACCTGAGCCAAGTTTCTTCTCACTTTCTCTCTGTGTGTAATATATTCCATCACCGATCACGAGGTACACCGTGACCATAAAGTCCATCTCAGTGAGTTAAAGGGGTTTTTATTTGGGAACACAGTGCGAACACGAGCGGGTGAAATGATTAAAAAAAGACTTTCTAAAAGAACATCTTGTGCTCCTGAAAGCTCCGGAAGCTCGAATGCTCCCAGAGTCCCCCGTCAACCTTCACAGAGGATCTACGAGAAAGAACACAAAGATCGTTGGAGAGTTTTTAGCAGAACTTCGGAAAATATTGCCGGCTCTCGATGTACCGCAGTTGTGGTTCTTCTGTCAAAGATCATTGTGTGCCCAATGAATTCATTTATAAAGTAATCAGAGAAACTTTTCCATCTGAAAATTAGTTACTTCTGGATTGTTATGGCTGAGTTTTACAAAACATCTCACTGGATATCGAACATTCGAACTAAAACTGAACACCGAGGAATATTTTTTAGGTTCTTTAATACACTCAGAACTTTGCGTTCAATTCAGAGAAGTTGACACGACCAATAATACGTTTGTCGGCTGCCCTTGTTCCAATGACGTCTTGGACATGTGACTAATCGCAGATCACACACGCCGTTGTAGTGCATAAAACCAGACGTTTTTCTCCTGTTGTGTCTGCAGGAAGTTACAGCTCTACCTCTGCCATGTTAATCTGTACTCTATGTGACTCTCAGGACACGCCTCCGTCTCCACAGCGTCGTGACGCGTCATAGTCACGTAGCAGCGGCGGTGCTGAAAAAACAAAAACAGTTTAGCGACGAGAAATCAATCTACATAGAAAATATTGATCGCAAATTATTGGCCACTTTCTAAATAATTTAAAGTACAGCACATTTACTAATAATTTATATTTAAATAAATCTTTTTTTTTTTTTTTTTTTACCAAAGCAAATATGTAAAAAACGATGCATCATGGTGCAAATGCTAACTTGTCAAGTCAAGTCAAGTTTATTTGTATAGCGCTGTGCACAACAAACATCGTCTCAAAGCAGCTTTACAGAAATCAAGACATTGTAACTATGTATGCATCATTTTCAAATTTATTGCAAGATATAAAAAAAGACAGTTTGAAGGTTTCACCTGCGTATTTTTTCTTATTTGACCCTTGAGGCTGTTTTAATCTGAACTGCGAGCGTCCTCCGTTTGGCAGACGCGTTAACAATCGGCACGTTAACAATCCCCGCGTTAGCAAATCTCAGGTTTCAGCGTCTATCATTTATCTCATTTCTATCTCATTCGGTCGGACTGTCAGAGTGGATGGTGCTTCGTGAGGCTTAGAAAGGCATGAACGCTGAGACAAGATCGCAAACGTGTCGCAGCTGAATGGTCTACTGGGGAAGCAGCTGGAGAAGAAGTCATCCATTACTTTGTGTCATCTGAGCCTTGATGCAAAGATGCTGCTGCCGTTGATGATTCCTGAAGCTAGAATGGAGGAGAGACGGTTTTCTGGCTCAAGCGTTCTGGTTCTGATAATGGAGCCGTACTGGAGATCCTGACTGTATGACGCTGCACTGCAGCAGATTATCCAGAAGGTTTGCACAACTTTTGGTTTATTAAATAGAATTGGTCAGAAGATGTTCATTAATTTGCTCTAACAGCAGCCAAAAGCAAATCCTCCGATTATATAATGCACTAATTCCAAAAGCTTATTGCTTCTATTGTTCCTTTAGAACTTGCAGCATGGTGGATGTTCTTCTTAATGATGGCCTGACAAATTGCTGTGACGAATTTCAAGCTGTTAATTATCTCGTATTGTGATTTTTAATTGGAAGTAGAGCTGATAGAAAAAAAAATGCTAGAGTGAAAGCATAGAAAGACATTGCACCAGAGATGTGTGTGTTATAGACACATCCAGCGAAGCTCTGAGACTCATCTGCTGTCTGCTTTAGTTCTCATCCATCTTCCTGCCTGCTGACACAATGCTCTCTCTCTCTCTCTCTCTCTCTCTCTCTCTCTCTCTCTCTCTCTCTCTCTCTCTCTCTCTCTCTCTCTCTCTCTCTCTCTCTCTCTCTCTCTCTCTATCTCCTCTAAGTTCAGTCAAGTGGACAACAGCTTCCTCCAGCCGCCAGCTACACAGTCGACTCATCTCAGATTTACTCTGAGGGTTTTAAAGACACCCACAGTCCAATATAACACGTCCACGTGTACGCTTCACGGCTACAAATATCTCCAGCCATATGTGGTTCTTCACCAAACTCTCAGCCTAAAGATGAAGATACACAATTGTATCGGACGTCTTTGGATGCTTTAGAATGGTATTTTCCCTTTAATTGAACAAGGAGACACAAATGTATTCCAGCAGGTCAATATCCCTGTGCACAAATCCAGCTCCATCAAGATATGGGATGGAGTGGAAGATCTTGAAGGGTCTGCTATATCTGTTAAATACCACTGTAATGAATTGGACTGTTGACTGCACCCCAGGCCTCCTCTCGTCACCTACATCAGTACCTGACTAACACACATCCTTGTGGCTGAATGAATCTTCACAAATCTCCACAAAATCTAGTATAACATCTTCCCAGAACAATGGAGGTTATTCTAACAGTAAATATGGACTAAATGTTCAATACATGTCCATAAGCATACAGAATAATCTATTTTTATTTTTCTCATCTAAGGTACCGGTGATCCCATTCTGCTCTCCAGACCTGCCATACCGATGCCCTTGTTCTGGATGGAATTCTCTTCAATTGAAGGCCACTTGTTGTTGATGGGAATGTTCTCCACATGAAGATTAATGTTCATGTGGGAACAGGCCCACGACCCTGTTGCCGGTTCACCACTGTTCCTTCCTTGGTGCACTTTAGATAGATTCTGACCACTGCAGACCAGGAACATCCACAAGAGCTGCAGTTTTGGAGATGCTCTGATCCAGTCATCTAGACGTCACAATTTATCAAACTCACTCAAATACTTACGCTCATTTTTTTTGCTTCTGACATCAACTTTGAGGACAAAATGTTCACCTGCTGCCTAATAAACACATCCACCCGCTAACAGGTGCCATGATGAAGAGATCATCAGTGTTCTTCACCACTACGTATATATATATAATGTCATGAAGTTCTACCTGATTGGTGTTTTTGCATCCTTTCACTCCCCTAATACGTTTATTGTATATACATGTGTATATTTGTATATTTATATATTTATATTAAAAAATTTTTATTTATATACATTGCTATTAGTACGTCTGGTTAGAAGCCAACTACATTTCATTGGCCGCATACTTGTACTGTGCACAATGACAATAAACTTTAATCTAATCTAATCTAATCTAATCTAATCTAATCTAATCTAATCTAATCTAATGAGCTTCCTGTTAATGGTTAAACTTAAAATCTATGAATATTTATATAATATAAACAGTCTGCTATAACAGTTAAAAGCTACAAATGCTATGAACAGTTTTGCATTCGATTCTCCATCAGTGAACATCTGATAACTTTAACAATGATGGAACTATAATGAATGGACATTCGGTGTGTAGTTGAAGATGGGTTCCTTATAGTGTCTGGTTCCTCTCAAGGTTTCTTCCTAATATCATTTCAGGACGTTTTTCCTTCATTATTTTTACCTCAGTTACCTCTATATCAATGATCAGAAGGTCTGAGGTTTAAGATGGGAACTTTGGGGCCCTTGAGCCAGGCCCTTAACCCTCTGTTCTCCAGGGATACTGTATAATTGATGACCCAGTGCTCTGACCCCAGCTTCCTAACATCACTGGGATGGGTGAAGAAATATTTTTTACTTTGCTGTTAAATACGTGTCAACTATAAAGCACCTTTCTTTCTTTCTTTCTTTCTTTCTTTCTTTCTTTCTTTCTTTCTTTCTTTCTTTCTTTCTTTCTTTCTTTCTTTCTTTCTTTCTTTCTTTCTTTTTTTCTATAAAGACATTGTCTATTGTTAAAAACTGAAGTGAAATTGAATTGGGGTCAAACACTGCGATTGACATTTACATTTTCAGGAGATGAAACCAGACTGACTGATGTGGAAGCTCTTCTTCTCATCATGAATGAATAATCTTAGATAGTCAGAATGTCATGTACAGAATTCCGATGGGGATATGATTACGCAAGAGAATATTTGCTGACTAAATCATTTGCATTTCCCCAAGAAACTGTGTGTGAATGAACCCAAATCTCTCCAAGGATACTACAAAATCTAGTGGAACATCTTCAGAAGAAGAGTGGAGGATATCTGGGGGATTAAATGTGGAATGGTTGTTTGTCTTACAGTCGAGTGTCTACAAACCTTTGCCCATATACTGTAGAATTTGAGTGAATAGATGACAATGGTTGTAGACACCTGACCATAAAAGTGGTATTGCTTTTTGAACATTCCACAAGTGGCTCAGTGTTTAAAGCATTAGACTCTCCATCAATTGCTCAGGTGTCTTTTGCTCTGGATGAAGGCATCTGCAAAAAATCCATCATTTAGGCTTTGCAACATGAGCAAGAAATCTTCAGGGCTATATATAGAGTTTCACCGGCCACCACCCACATCTGCAGAATCGTCCACATGACCACCAGCGTGCTCCGATTTCACCTGCTCTCCCAGAAGATGAGGTTGGACTGGTGATTTCCTGGTCATCGTTGTAGCTTCATCCCACTAATTGAAACACTTAAACTGTAGAAGCAGATGATCTACATCCCGCAGCATCACAGACATCGACACCGACACCCTCCTTCATCTCCTGTAGCTCTGTCATAGTCCACTCATGCTTCACCAATCCTGACAACAAACAGCATGGCAGCTCCTCCATCATGAACGAGCAGCAGGGAAATGCGCTGCAGGAATGACGAGAACTGGAAGAGGATTATTAAATGCAAAAATGGAAAAAAATACTGGTTTCAGCTTCTGGTTTATTGTGAGTTCTTATCTTTTGGATCATTTTATTGTTGAAATTGTTTTTATCTTTACAGCTCTTTCTCTTTATTCTCTAACTGAAAAAATCCAAAAGGGTTTGAAGTCAGTTTCAGGGCATTGAACAGATGCCATGCCAAACAGTGCAGATACCTCACATCTTTGTGTGTGAGTGTGTGTGAGAGTAAGAGAGAAGATCTGGCAGCAGACATGCAAGTGGCTCTTGAAGAAAGAGATCATCCTGTGCCAGATTTCTGCTGACTGACCAGACAGAGAGAGAAAAACCCCCACCTTATAATAATAATAATAATAATAATAATAATAATAATAATAATAATAATAATAATAATAATAATAATAATAATAATAATAAGTAAATAAGATAAACATCACAGACACTAATAATAAATTCACCTGAAAAAGTAAGATTAAAGCGCAGACTTCAAAACACTTTGGGAGAGAAATCCACAGTTTTGGTGCATGGGAGGAAAAAAAGCCCAATCTTCTCCATGTTTCCTGCCAGGTGGAGAAGAAAGCTACCTGGAGGAAAGCAAAAGCATGTTTCTTCTCAAACCTTCAGAAACAGATTTGAGAAGCGTTTTCTCCACTTACTTTGGCCAAACCTTTGCTAACACATCATCATCAAAACAGAGAGGAGCTTCTCCTTACAGAAACCAGTGAAATACATTTCCTTACATTTCTTCAGTGATGTTCAGTGATCTCCTGCTGTAGAGCTCCAACCCTCCTGAACATGAACGGATGTGAAGGCTGACTGCACCCGAGGCCTCCTCGCCTTCTCACCAACATACTACCTGAATTTACTTCACGTTTTTTTTTTCTTCCCCTCCGGCGAACAACCTGATGAACCTTAACCTCTCCGTATTGCGCAAAAACAAAAATTTATTTTCTGTGCAACCGTACTTAATTTTTATAAATATAAATGTGTGAAATAAATGCTCTTCTTCTTCTTCTTCTTCTTCCTCTTCTTCCTCTTCTTCTTCTTCTTCTTCTTCTTCCTCTTCTTCCTCTTCTTCTTCTTCTTCTTCCTCTTCTTCTTCTTCTTCTTCTTCTTCTTCCTCTTCTTCTTCTTCTTCTTCTTCCTCTTCTTCCTCTTCTTCTTCTTCTTCTTCTTCTTCCTCTTCTTCTTCTTCTTTCTCTTCTTCTTCTTCTTCCTCTTCTTCCTCTTCTTCTTCTTCTTCTTCTTCTTCTTCCTCTTCTTCTTCTTCTTCTTCTTCTTCTTCTTCCTCTTCTTCTTCTTCTTCTTCTTCTTCTTCTTCTTCTTTTTCTTCCTCTTCTTCTTCTTCTTCTTCTTCTTCTTCTTCTTATTATTATTATTATTATTATTATTATTATTCGTATTATTATTATTATTATTATTATTATTATTATTATTATTATTATTATTGCAGTGACACTTTTTGATTCTTTTTAATGATCAAATTTTTTATTTTATTTATCTTTTTTTTTTTTTTTTTGGGGGGGGGGGGGGGGGGTACAATGAGGTTCATGTTTAAATGCCATTAGTGACTTAAACCTTAAACGATGAAACAGTCTGATGGAAATGATGCTGATAATGAAAGTGAGAACTCATTTTCCATTGTGATATAGAGATGGGGGTGTGGCGTCCATCACTGGAATTCACTTTATTCTGAAATATTACTTGCGGGTGTAATTTATGCGAAAATTAAAGTGTGTATTGTAGATCGTGTGAAGGCTTTTTTTCCTGAACTGCCACACACACACACACACACACACACACACACACACACACACACACACACACACACACACACACACACACACACACAGGCATAACATTTTTTCAGGATGTTGCAATCGATTTCAAAAGCAGGCAAACCTTCTCTGATTGGTTGTCATGGACAATTCCACCGTCTCCTCGTCAGCTCAGCAGGTGTGCATGCCGAGGTGCTTGGCAAGCAACATCCTTATCGAGCTCCTGCACATGTCCACATGTGGAGAAAGCCCATTACTGAAAGCACTTGTACAGCAGCCATCTTAGTGCTGGCAGAAAACAATGCAGCCAGGACTTGTCAATAATCCCGTCTGTACTCCGGTTCCCTGTGGCTGCAGGATGCTCGTGTAATTGGACCGTCTCCGGGATTGACACCTTTCTCCACATTCGAGATTACTTATCCGGGGAGGGAAAAAAAATGTTGTGATTTAGGATACGACGTCAAACTGTGTGACATGGAAATCTTAAAGTTGAATTAATGGGTCATGTTTCCTATTTCCAGTGTCTTTCCTCCTCGGCTTCAGGGCCGAAATCGTGCGCCGAGCGCATGTATCATGAATGTATGATGGTGTGTTGGTGTGTTAGTGTGAATGCCGGAGGAGAAACCCCCTGTTTTTTGAGTGCATGTAAACCCTAAGGTTATGAGTGGAGCTGATATGTGATCCTCCGCAACAGCATTCTCCCTGCTGGAACCAGCCATCTGCTCAATAATTTACACACACACTGCTCTGAACTGCTGCAGAGAAACAGCCACAGATGCAGACGCCTGGCAGCTCACACTCACACACACACACACACACACACACACACACACACACACACACACACACACACACACACCAAAACCATTGTATTTATAATAGTGTACAAATATTTACTGTCTCATTTCATTTCCTTCTCGTTTTCTAACCTGAACAGAGGAAGCTACAGGAGGTGAAGGTAAGGTCTCGGGGCTGTTCATGTGTGTCCATGACGTCCTGTTGTACCGTGTGGGATCTAAATTTAGCTCTACAGCAGCCCTAATGACCCACCAGGGCGGCTAAATATAGCAATCTACTCACTTTCCTTTCTGGCTCCATGCAGGCATGCGATCAGCTTTCACACGTTTGAGAGAAGAATACGACCGGAAAGAAAATGGGCCGGGTTTTTTTTAAAGGCGGTGTGTTTTCTTTTGAAGTGGTGGTTTGAAGCAAACAGATATCAGTGCATTGTGTTACACTCGGATCAGACCCGATTGTACAGCCGAGCAAGTTCTCACTTCCAGACACAATTTACTCCTCAACCTCTTCATACCTTTTCAGCGGAAAACAAGAACAGAGCAGATTTCTTCCATGCTGAATATCGACAGCTTTAAACCGTGCAATTTAACCATGTAGAACATAAACTACAGTGACACCCATTAATATTGGTTTGTGAATATGAGCAAAAAAGGCTGGGAAAAATTTTCTTTATTTTCATTATATATACTTATACACACACACACACACACACACACACACACACACACACACACACACACACACACACGTGTGTTACGCAATTGGGGTTTAATAAATGTAAAACTATTTAATTACATTTTTCTATTTATTACATTTTATTTGATCAATTCATTTGTGCCTGTTTAATTGATTACTCAATTTTGTCAATATAATAAATTATATAAAAAACAAATAAATATATAGCATTAGTTCTGTTTAATTTGTCCATATTTTTTTATTTATAAAATATTGTGAAATATTATTTTCTATATTATTTATCCAAGCAGGCAGTTTATTTAAAATTGTTTAAAAAAAGTCAAGCAACTTTATGATTTGCTTTTGTTCCCCCTATCTGTCAAAATAAAACGGTAATTGACGACACTAATTTTATTAACGTGCAATGAATGCAGCGTTTCTGTTCAACCATTTTTTATTACAAATATAAATAAATAAAAAAGAGGTGAAATTAAAACATTTGACGCAACACACGTTTATTCCTGACGTCCTTTGTTTACTTAGATATAAAAAAAATACAAAAAACTCTAAATCTAATAAAAAATTATTATTAATGAATAAACATTTGTTTTACCGATGCACCGAGTCTCAAATCAGCACCAAAATCCACCATGACGCGCACGTCCGGCGATTTAAACCGTCCGTGTGGAAACATAGCAAAAGTTGCATTTGGTGTCCTGTTAATTTATGTCATTTAAAACACCATCATTACTTAAAAACATTTAGTGTATTTATTCTTCATGCTCTATGTTCGGTTTCACTAATAATAAAATTGCATTTGCATAAAGCATCAATATTTGTCCATGCGCATGTTAATTAGAGAATTAAAAACTTGAAAAGTGTTCATTTAAAAACAGATACAAATATGCGATTAAGCTGTGATTTAATTCAATTAATCAATCATGTAATTAATCGCGATCAAATCACAGTAAAATACAAAATAAAGCAAAATAAATTATTAGGAATTAAAACAAAATATACATCTTAAGTTATACATTAAGTTTAATGAAATAAAATGTGTAGCAGCAGTAAAACAAATCGCAGAAAAGTCAGACTACAATGATGGATATTCAAGTTATTGCACTTGTAACAATTATTATTATTATTATTATTATTGCACTGAAATTTTTGCACATAATTGCAGAAGATAATAATATTATATGTGTGGCATGAAAATTAATAAATTTAACTATAATCTATATTGTGTATATCGTAGACCAGATATGTAAATATGTACCTGTATAAACTGTATATAAAATAATTGTATTTTTCTGGGATCATTGGGGTGCCAATAGTTTTGCCACACACGTTAGTGAAGTCCACTAAATGTTAAAACTTGTAAGTTAATATATAAGGTATTTTACATAGTATATGAAGTAGGTAAGGAGTTTTATAAACACAGATCAGGAGTGATGTGGTTCTACACGCATACAGAACACAATGCATTCAATTTGTTTCGTAGCCAAAACACTGGTCGTAAATAAATCAAGGGGTTTTTTGGCTACTAAAAAAGATGATTAGCATTGATATGAGCATGAGGTTTTTTTTATATACCCACTGGCTGGTATGTGTGCGACTTACATAAGCATGTAAAACAGAGTTTTGAGATAAAAGCCTCTAATTGAGGAAATTCTCTGGTCACTTTTCCTGATCTCCGTGTTCTTTCCGATGGTCACACTCAGTACCAGGAAGGTCACACACGCCCTGCGGTCACATCCAAACAGGAAGAAAGGAGCCAGAACCACTCTGGCATCAGATGCAAGGAAATGCAGGCATTTTAATGTGTTTCAGTGCGATTTGTTTTACTGTAACGCGTACCATAAAAATGCAACACGGCATCCCACTGCCAGTAAATCAAATAATTTCCCATCTCACACTTCCTGACTTATTATATCCGCCTCGGCTTTCCAAGTCGCTCTCCAGGGTCTGGGCATAATGCATCTCACAGTTAGAGTTATAAACTGGGATGAGCTCTCAGCATATTTATATTCCAGCACAATTCGGCTTATTTTATAAAAAGTCATTTGTATTTAATTATTATTCGTATTCAAATAAATAAATATTTACATAAATATTTGAATACAATTTGAATATTTGAATAAAATTGTATTCTGTACGAACGCACTGTGTTTATTTATTTATTTACTTTAAGGTGCAGCCTAATTATTTCCCGTAGCGTCAAAGTGAAAACTGAATTCTAGAATATTTTTTTTGAAATAATGAAAAAATAAATATCACACGCTTTGCCAGTGGTGAGGCCGTCTATACAGAGGTGTGTGTCTCTTTCCAAATCATGTTCAATCAATAACCTTTTCCACAGATAGACTCCAGTCACGGTGTAGAAACGTCTCGGAAACGTTCAAGAGAACCGGAAGTTAAATGAGCTAATTTTATTTCTAGAATTGTTTTCGTTTTGTCAGAATGGGGAAGTGAGTGTAGGTTGATGGTTTGTAAAATCTATCTGAGTTTACAAAAGGATTTGTATCAGGCTACAACATACCAACATTAAAAAAAAGTGAAGAGGCTCTGAATACTTCCCAAATCAGGTAGAACATTATAACATTATAACATTCTGTGTGGTGAAGTGAAGAACACTGATTATCTTCATCATGACACCTTTTAGTGTGTGGATTTATTTATTAGGCAGCAGATGATCATTTTGTCCTCAAAGTTGATGTTAGATGCAGGAAAAATGAGCGTAAGGATTTTGATAAATTGTGACGTCTAGACGTCTGGATCAGAGCGTCTCCAAAACTGCAGCTCTTGTGGGATGTTCCTGGTGTGCAGTGGTCAGAATCTATCTAAAGTGCTCCAAGGAAGGAACAGTGGTGAACCGGCGACAGGGTCATGGGGGACGAGGTTTACTGATGCACGTAAGGAGCGAAGGCTGGTCCATGACGAGCTCCTGTAGCTCAAACTGCTGAAGAAGTTTATGATGTTGATGCTCTGGACTGTTTTAGCAGCAAAAGAGGAACCAACACAATGGTGGTCATAATGTTCTGGCTGATCGCTGTGTATATATATATATACATATATATTAATATAAGACAAAAATATATATTTCACTACAGTTTTTCAGCAATATTATAAATGTATTGATGTATTGGTGGTGATTTGATTAAATAGTATGATAAAAGAATGTAAATAAAATAACTACTACTACTACTAATAATAATACTGAGAGGAAGAAGGCGTATAAACCAGTTAATACACATATCTTTTTTATGGCCTTCTTTTTCTTCTACACATTCTGTTTGAACTGATTCTGATGTACCATGGGATGATCTATTACCTAATTGTAAAGAGACTCCATTTGACTCGATTCTTGACCTACATATGATTTGTACATGTGTAATAAGGAACATTTAGCCTGTGTAAGAGATACAGGATGGTAGGATGTGGTACATTATGGATCTGAGGGATTAGGGAGTGTGTGTGTGTGTGTGTGTGTGTGTGTGTGTGTGTGTGTGTGTGTGTGTGTGTGTGTCTGGGGAGGAGGGGGCTTCACATTAATAAACCAGTACAGGAAGTTACATTAGGACCTCTTTAGAAAGCACATCTCCCACAAAAAGCAGATAATTCATTCTGGTGCTTCCGTGAGTAAGAGCTTCGGCTGATGGAGATCTTGTGTGCTTTATGTGGTCCCCATTGGTTTATGGGACATGTGTTTGTTCAACTTAGATGGACTGAAAAGGAAGAACAGAAATTTTATTTGATTATTTACACATTGACATTCTAATACTACAATGTTTCTTACCTCAAACGCAAAGATGCACTACAGTGGTTTTTTTATGCTTAGGTAGATGTTCCACTAGATTTTGGGGCGTGCTTGTGGAGAAAATGTCATGCCAGAGCTCTATAGCAGGAGATCTTTCACTCCAACAAATCTTCGTGGATCATCAGATGCATTGTCATGCTGGAACAGGTTTTGGGTCTTCTTGGTAAAGTGAAGGGAAAATTTCACTTTAGAGGATCCAAAATACTTCCAATACAAATGTGTGCCTCCAACTTTGTGGTAACAGTTTGGGGGGAAACTGTATGTTGGAGAAGTCAGGTGTCCAAATACTTTTGCCGATATAGTGTATTACAGCCAATTTTATTTAAGCTCTATAAAATATATAGTAATTAAAATAATAAAATGTTTCTTTTTTCCCTCATGGACACACTGATGAATTGCCACTAACAGCAGATTGTTTCGAATTTTTAATGACTCCGCCCACATACAGTATTTTTTACTGTACCTTTTTTCTGTAAATGTTTCCGTCTACTCATCCAGATCTGTGCCTCGATACAGTCATGTCTCAGGGGTCTACAGACGGGTCTACAGCCTGGGACCTTCTATAGACAGATGTGTGCATCTCCACATTCCGTCCAATCAGCTGAATTTACCACAAGTGGACTCCAATCAAGTTGTAGAAAAATCTCAAAGGATGATCAGTGAAAACAGGAGGCACATGAGCAAGTCAAGTATCTGCAATTGCTAACTAAATCTTTTTTTTTTTCATTATAGTCTGGCTAGACAGAGACACACACACACTCTCGGTACTCACGTCCTACTTGTGTCAACTTTCCCATGAGGAACACAAAAGGCAAGGCCAAGCTGAAGTGTAGTCTCTCACCGACAGTGTTGTTAGGGGATAAAGATCTCCATCATCCCCCATTCAAAACATTAAGAGACCTTCTTTCGGCTCATCAGAAGCCTCGAGGCGTAACCCTGGCATTCCATCAGACTTCAAAGCATAGCCATGGCATTACATCAGGGCACGAGGGTCATTCTGGGGGTGGGGGAACGGGGTGGATGAGGGCATTACTGCAGAGCAGCTGAGATCAAGTCTGGCACGTTGCAGGACTCAAAACAGCTGTCAGACTGGAGCGCCAGACGGCGAGCGGCAGCGCCAGACAATCAGCCGCAGATGATGCATTGCTCGCATAGCTTCAAACACCTTCGCTTGCTTTCTAATGATATCGCCGATCGATACGTCGTTTCTCCTCGTGTAATCGCTGCTATTTGGCCAAATTACACTTTAATGATGCGATTGTTTACTCACAGGTTTTCCACGGGCCTGGTGTTGAAATACACATACACACTCATGGGAGCAACGTTTCTCCATGCCAGGCACTTTGAATCACCTCGTCCGGTCCTCTGATCACTCGATAGGTCATTGTTAATGGTGTGGAACGCAAAGCCTGCTGGGAAAGTGGCCATAAAATCGACTTTTAATAGGTTTGTGACATCCGTGAGACTAAATGACAGCAGTCATGGAAATTAAACACAATTCATTTCACAGCGAAAGGGAACAATGGAGCGATGCACACGGAGGACAGATTATGCGCTGAAAAGCCAGCTTTAGGAAGGCTGATGTGGAAATAGGCAGAAAAAAAGCGCTAATTAACTGCAATGTCAGCGCTGACTGCCCCCCATTTACTGCTAATTAGCCAGAAGTTGAGAGTATGGCAAGCAGGAAAGGACTAATAGATGAACACATGATCGGAGTTGATGATAATACTCATCATAAACCTCTGCCCCCCCGGGTTTCTGCACCAAAAAAACATTAACTTAAAAGATGGGACATAACAGGCAGTTAAAGGCGATAAACACACCGATATTGATTTTGAAATAAACTCCAGAATTGGCGCACATAAACGACACCTTCATGATTGCCAATGAAACAGCGTCCATCGTTAACTAATCGTGACTTATATGTTATGGCGTGAAATAAAATTGCGTGTTGATGAGGTAACTGAGAGGTTAAAGGTGGCAGTAAAGATGATAATTACACTTCTCCCAGAGATGCAATATTAAGTTTATCGCTCTTCCGGGTGGATATTAGTGCATTGCGTATGGGTGTGACCTGTAGTGAAGGGTGTAGGGGGCATCGTTAAGGACGAGGAGACTCCTTTTTCACAGAGATGTTGAAAAAACCTGAGCGCTGCCTCAGCATCTGCCTTGACCTCAATCATGGAAGAGTCAGCCGGCGATCTTGCAGTAATCTGAAGGCGTTTAATACAGAGCTTTTTCCTGCTGATTTTCAGCAGTTATGCCACAGGAGCTGTCAGGTTGAATGTGGAATGATGGGAAAATGTAGAGGACATTACACGATCAGTCAAACAGATATTTATTTACACAGGTCAATATTAGAAATGAAAACATTTATCAAATGAATCGTGGCCATTCTGTGATTTATAGAGGTAATAATCACTGGAAAAATGCGTTTACCAGAATATCTCGCATACTTCATTCTACTGACGTTGGAGAATCCATATGAAAAACTTCACATTTATGGCATTTGACAGATGCTTCATTATCCAGAACAACTTACAGACATTTTTATCAATTAATTCAGTTCAGTTTATTTTTAATTTATAGAGCACTTTTAACAATGGACATAATAAAATAATTTGTTAGAAGATTTTGTTCCATATAATTATAAGTTCATCGCTAATGATTGAGCCAGTGGGGACTGTGGTGAAGAAAAAACTCCCTGAGACTTCATGAGGAAGAAACCTACAGAGGAACCAGACTCCAAATCCTGATCCTCATCACCGAATGTCCATTTATTTCAGTTTCAGCATTGTTGAGGTGCGCAGTGATGGTGATTAAATGAAACCTTGTAGCAGACAGTCAATATTAACTACAGTCCAAATCCATCCTCAAAGCTCCTGTGTTGCTCTGTAATCTCATGGATCTCCAAAATGGCCTCTAGAACCCACTCCAGTGGTGGGGAAGGACCAAACCAGGCAGATTGAAGGAAAGGAAAGAAACAGGAACGCTTATCGCTGGTTTCTCAGCTATAATGGGATAAAAGGTAGGATAACAGCCACAAGGGCACCACCAATTGTTCCATTCCAAACACCCTAAACGCCACTGGAACCTTGTTCTTAGCAAAAGGCTATACACCATATAAGTTTGTGGACACCTTTGCGGTCCTTTCTGAACATCCCGTTCCACATTTAGTCCCCATCTGCTCTTATAATGACCTCCATTCTTCTGAGAAGATGTTCCACTAGATGTTGGGGAGATGTGTGGACATTCATTCAGTAACAAAAGTGTTAGTAAATTCAGGTATTCAATTCAATTTGAATTTCGAATACATGCATCCTGACACGTGTTTATTAGGACACAGGATACTATCGATCTAAAAACTAAAACATCTAATGGAAATCCCCTTGAGTGATCTCCTACTATAGAATCTAGCACACTTGCGCTTTGCTTTGTAAATGAAACATCTGTCAGAGTTGGTGTTGTAGAAAATAATCCATCACATTCTGACCAATCAGAGTTGAGCATTCAATAATCCTGTGTTATAGTGTTCTGCGTGATGGGAAACCCATGATACAGATGAAGTCAAATCAAATTAAAAAAGAAAGGAAATGCGTTTGTAAGAAGAAAATGTGTGTGTGTGTGTGTGTGTGTGTGTGTGTGTGTGTGTGTGTGTGTGTGTGTGTGTGTGTGTGTGTGTGTGTGTTTGTGTAAATTAGAGCACCGCCTACTCCCTACAGTTTTTCCCAAAAGAATGGAGTCCTAATGTATTTTTGTGCCGGGAAACGTGTGCGTAGAACGAGAAGGAACGAGTGGGAAAAAGAGAAAGAGCGATGAAGAGAGAGATGGAGAAAGAGAGAGAGAGAGAGAGAGAGAGAGAGAGAGAGAGAGAGAGAGAGAGTGAGGGCGTGTGAGTAAGCCAGCATCCTTGAGGCTATTGTGATGATGATGATCTCTATAGCGTAAGAGCTGCTTCCGTTAGAGCGCGTGATGCTGCTGTATAATCGGGGGGAGGAAGCTGGAAGGACGGAATAGCCTCCACAGTCATTTAAGTGGAGAGTCGAGGGAGGAAGTGCTGTGGTGCAGAACAGCGAGGGCTTTGTATAGAAAACCTGACTGGATCAGAAAAACGAGGAGGCGCAGTCGAGCTGTGACGCAGAACTGAAGGTTCCAGACCACGGCATGACACACACACACACACACACACACACACACACACACACATGTACACTCACTTTGCGGACTGATTTCTAACCACGCTCGAGTGTGTGTAAGAAACAGCCAATCAGACCAGAGACGGCTTCCATCACCAGAAAGACATAAACAACATCACTGCTATTTAGCCATATTTGGCAATGTTTTGAACTCGTGAGACTGTCTAGGAAATTCGGCGTACCGAAGGTAACAGAGTGTGCAAATCGCATAACAGTTATATAACAACACATCCCCGTTTTATAATCTTCATCTGAAGTTTATCACGTCTCGTTTCCTTTTAGTCCGTTTGGCTGGAAAAATGTAGAAAAACTCCATGGTGGTATCTCGTGAAACGGCAATAAAATACTACAGCTGACGTGACACACCCAGTGTGTCCTTGAAAAACCAATCACAGGTTCATAAACTCACACGTTCTCACCAAGGCTGCACTGTTAGGTCACTGACATTGACCTGTGCCGTCCATGTCCTCAAAATGGTGGGTGTCCTGGTCCTAATTATATTGCAGATATTGGATCACGTTACGCTACATATCCTGTTCTAACACTATACAGTATCCTTTCTGGAATTTCATGATGCCCCATGAAGCCAAAAAAGAAGCTTTGGGAATTTTGGATGGATGAATCTATTCCCAATTCTCATATCAAACCCACAAAACCTAATTAGAGTCAAACTAATAACATGATCATGGACCTTATAAATCGGTGGGAACACAAGGAACATCAGTGTTAGTGGGTGTGTCCGATGTGGGAGCTGAGGGCTATAAAGCGTCTAAACTATGGCTGTAAAATAACAAACCCACAAGAGTGAGACGTAAAGTGCAAAGCGAATGTGCGAATAATGAATCGTCAGGAGAAGCGCACACAAATTATGCTGCATGGGAATTGATTCCAGAAATCCGATTTATAACCCTGGTACAACATCCTGATTATAGATTATAAATCACAATTAAACTCTAAAGAAAAAAAAGCAGCTACAGCAGTGGACACACCACAGTGAACTGAGACGAGAGTAATCATGGGAAACTATATATCATTTTAAACGCCTAAGCCTCAAGCGTCGATGTTAGGTCACTTGTTTTTTTTTTGTTGAATAGAAAGCAAATCCATTCATATGGATTCATATTCAAATGTTACCTCATAAGGAAGGAGTCTCCAGTGTCAGTGTGGACGTTTAGGTTTTTTTGGGGGCTTTGTCGTTTCCTGACAAACTGTAACCGGACACACTGGGATTCTTTCCTTATTAACTTCAAGAAGGAAATGAAAAACAGAGGCTGGTGAAGGAAGATGTGTTAAAGCTGCTATAACATAAGTGACAAAAATAAAGTTTTGGAAAATGCTATCAAAATTCAGCTCAGAACACCTGTTATTGATTATTTCCCTGAAAAACTATTCCAGCAGTAGGAACCATGTGTTAGAAGCTATACATATACATATATACACACTATATCAAAAGTTTGTGGACATCTGAGTATAAGATTGTTTTCAACAGGCAGCTCTTTCAATTCCCATTTGTTGTTTCAGTGATGTTCCACAAGTCAGGTATTGATTTAGATGAAGTGTGAACGCCTGGGATGCAGTCAACGTTTAGATTCCTTCTAAAAAAGATGTTTAATTGGGTTTATAGCTCTATAGCAGGAGATCTTCCAGTCCGACCAATGTAAAGCAGATCTTCATGGAGCACAGGGGTATTGTTATACTGGAACGGGTTTAGGTCTCCTAGTCCAAGTGAAGGAGAACTTTCATTGTACTGCATCCAAAGACAATTGTGTGCCTTCAGCTTTGGGGGAACAAGCTTCAGCAGTTGTCCCAATTCTTTTGTCCATATAATGTAGATGTTATATGTAATATATTTTGCCATTGTTGCAAGATTAAGATCATTTTCTAAAAAAACAGTCAGTGATGTTGCTCATTTTATTGATTTATTGTGCCATTTGGAAATGCCATGCTGTTGAATTTAGCTTGAATGAAACACCCGGGACTTTCAGATTACAAATAAAAACTTAAAGGCCAAAGCTTCAATTACATACAATCATTTGCCCTGTTTTGTATTTTTTATATATATTGTCTCGAGTTACTCCGGCTCAAAAAAAAGGTACTATAAAGTGACATACAATGGGCAGGTGCATGCATGGGCAATTTGTGGATAGGTGTAATTTACGCCAACTATTGCCGGCAATTACGTTCCGTCCCGGTGGGAAACAACCCTCCAGAGCTACTGTTTCATCACGGCTCCAGGTAAGCACGATTTCCTCGCTGTCAGCAGCAAGAAGTTGTGCGGGGCTCGTTACGCGCTCCCCCAATGCAATCCGATCTCTTCCTTACACACACACACACACACACACACACACACACACACACACACACACACACACACACACACACACACACACACACACACACACACTTTTCATGGCTACGCACTCTGCAGCCATGCAGGGGTAGAGGATGAAACTCAAGCTGTCATTGGATGCAGAGTGGGTGAGGCTTACTGCAGAGGCGGAGATGTAAAAAAAAAAACGGGTGGGGGCTGACAACAAGAGAGACCATGGAAGAAGAAGAAAAGGGTGGGTTTTCCCATATTAACAGGACAAGAACCGAGGGGTTCCCTTCCTCCCGCACATGATTAAATCAAACGCCAAAAAAGAACAGCACTCGTTTTCTTATATTAATTTATTTTTTGCCGTCTCTTTATCCAGACCGAAAAAAATCGTGCGTTTTCACACCCAGGCTGAGCTTCACGTCACACCGTGTTTATAAATAGTCAGCCACCATGGAAGGCTACAGCTCGCACGGTTCCATGTGGTAATGCTAATCGGTGAGGAAACATGACCTGAGCACGAACAGCTGTTCTCTGCGAACGCCAGAGTTACAGGCAACTACGCCATCGCTCCCTGGCTCAAAAAGGGAAACATCCCGATATGTGTTGGGAACAGCTGCTCGGGGATCTCTCTCAGTGGCGATGGGTTCGAGCTCACGTGTTTAAATCTTTTTTTAGGTTTATTCGACGTGCGTAATGCGCAAAAAATGGAAGAAAAAAAACCCGAATCGCCTGCTCCTGCCAAAGCAAATGCTGAAGTGTCTCGGAAAATGCAATGAATGTTGTGTTATATTATTCAAATGAGCCATGAGTTCACGAGGTATCGCCCCCTCATTAATACGTCTGCTCGATAGCTACATCCGTGAGTCCAGATAGCGAATGGAGGATGGGTGAAAAGCAGACGGGTAGAGGGGGGCCGGGGGAAAATGATGGGGGTGGTAATCAAGCTGGAGAAGAAGAGGAGATGTTTTAATTATAAATGATTTACATTTCACAAATGCAAACACAATTAGCAATTCAACAGCATCGCTGTCGCTGCTTACGGTCATACAGAGCGTTCGCTAATGACCAGCGTGGTGATCGTTCTCACTCGCGTTTGATTTGCAGCTGGATGTTACGATAATAACTGACCGTCTGACTCCAGTGACAGCCGGACAGGTGTTCGGAGATTTCGAGATTTATGAGGATTTATGATTTCTTTCCCTGAGGCTGAAGAGCTTACACCTGCATGGGCATAAAGCCAAGCAAGCGAGCACATGCACAGTGCGTTAGTCCTTCCTGATACTAATTTATATCTATTTCCACTTTCCTAAATTTAAATCATAATCGGGATAAATCTTTACAGCCTTATTAGCGGCGTGCCGAAGACAAGCTGGCACTTGCATCTATAAGTGCCATGTTGCTGTATCGGCCTCATTCATGGCCAATCTGTCATCTGATGCCATTATATTTTTTTCCCCTCTTGCAGAGTTTGTACTAAGAATAACAGAGCTAACAAGAGCAGCCAGGCCCCTTATATGGAAAAACAGAGCAGGGCATTATGCCAAGCTTGACATTAGCACTGAATGGCCTGACCCTCATTTTAGATCACTTGAGCCCGCGTGTCTCTCATGCTTGGGGGTTGAACAGTACTTGGATGAAGGGTTTCGACGCCTGTGGCCGTCTAAACCCTGTGACTGCCAAACGGAATGATGGAATCCATGGAATCTGCGTTGGTTTTCCTGCAGCTTTGGGCAGATTGCACGTAGCATGATGGCTCCTGTGATTTCACAGCCATGTCGCATGATGCCAAAAAGGTCATTGCTAAGACGTGAGGCTTAGTGGAGTGAAATCGCCTGATAACTGAGTGCTTCAGCGTGCCCTTTTGAGGACGTATAACTGATGAAGCTGCCTGTAGCTGAATCATTTACAGGATAATTAGCAAAGGATGTGCTGAAGAAGCTGCACAGGAGATACACATCTTTTTTACTGCTAGGCCTTGCTACAGTATTTTTCACACACATGCTGGAGCATTTTTCTGGCCCGGCATCCTTCAGGATTTGTTCGATGCTGCACCAAATGTTGACTGACCTGTGTGCGCTTCCACCACCATGCTTCAAAAGACAATTATGAAAAAAAACAAAAACAAATGAAATGAAATCCCACAGCAAATCGTCTCATCATCTTATCTAACTCAAGCAGATCATTCCACAGGCCATTTCTCATCCTAATCAACTTCATGATCAAAACCATGAGACTGCAAACACCATTCACATTTCTGCTTTGCTTAGGAGAGACGTTAATGTAATACATCTTTTTGTCAAGAGTCCCATTGCCTTTGGAAATCCATCACTCTAGGAGTAAACAATGATGTCTGAACTCTAGTACATTTACTCAGATGTTTCTTCTATCCATCAGTTATGTGGCAAATCGCGATAAAGTATGATTCGAACCGCGTTAAATCGAAGGATGACTGTACTAACATTTTCATATATTTTAAACAATATATTAACTGGAGGTTGGAGGTTTTTTTTTTTTTTTACATTTGCAGGTCCTCAAGGTTAATGTAGTACACTTGTTTCTCAATTCCCTTCTGCACAAATGTTCAACCCATCAGGAGCTTGGAGTTTAATGAACGAATTGAAGACTAGGTGTATAAACCCCTACAGAAATGTGCACCTGTGATCTTCAGGACTTTTCCATCTGTTTTTAGGTCACCCATGCTGAAGCAGAGCCTACGTGATCCTAAACACATCTTAGTGGCAGACAGAAGGGTCAGACATGCCGAGGTATGATGGCTTCTGTTTCCATGGCGACGGGGCTCCTCAAACCGCTGGCACGGCATGACTCCTTCATGATGATCACGTGGCTGCAGCATTTCTCATTAACCCACTGTATGGAAGTGAAACGTGTGGTCTTTTTCTTCCACACCTTCCTGCGTTTAGGAAAAAAGCTCCTCTACTGCAGCTGGATATCAGTGAATTGTGTGTAGCGATAATCAGTCTGCTGCTGTGAGTTCAGCTACACTGGGTTCTACAGGACCTGAAAGCCTGGAGTTTTGGTGCCAGGAGAACAATCACCTCCTGAATGTCAGCAAGGATTTCAGTGCAAAGAAAAGGAACTACCACCCACTTATGATCAAAGGGACCAGGTTGGAACGAGTGGAGTGTTCTCAATATCTTGGTGTCAGACTTCATGCAGGACTTCTCGTGGTCCTGTCACATTGAAACCCTGGTGAAGAAACTGTCAGCATTCCATCTTAGATGCCTAAGAGACTTCAAACTGCCGCTTTTACACCTGCACCATTGAGAGCAACCTGAATGAAAACATTACAGCCTGGTTTGTGGAAAAACACCAAGCAGGACAGACCTGAGATCCCAGTCCATCTGCAGGTCTGGAATTGGGGATTGGTTAGCTCAGTGGTTAAGAAGTTCTGATCAGAAGGTCATGAGTTACCTTCCATGAAGAAAATTGAGAAAAGATTCTTTCTGCACCTCAGGGCTCCTCATACTACATTACTGCCTGACTTTATTAACCCCCTTCTGGCTGAAGGAGCACAAATCTCTAATAGAACATCTTTCCAGAAGAATATAACTTCTGTTATAACAGTAATTAGGGACTAAATGAGGAATGGGATGCAGATACCAATCTCAACAAAATCCACAGAAAATCTCCATAAAGTGTATATAGAGAATAGTATACTTTCAACCACCAGGAATCTGCTCAGTTAGCCCTGAGATCCTAGACCTGCAGTCCATCTACAGCAAGAAGTGCTTGTATAAGGCAAAGAAGGACCTCACGGAAAGAAGTGGTAGAAGATTCTTTCTGCACTTCAGGCCTACGCATAGCAGGACAGCGTTTTAGTGGCACCTTAAAAAAAAAAAAAAAAAAAAGGAAAAAAAAAAACCGACAATAATTTTATAGCAATACGGGAATAAAAATCGAAATTACGACAATAAAGTCAAAATATTTAGAGAAGAAAGTTGTAGCAATACTTAATAATAATATAATAAGTCATTTAATAGTTTTTATTAATTAATTAATTAAGTTATTAATAGTTTTGAGAGAAATCACAGAATTGCGAGAAACGTTTTTGCTGTTTTGCATAAAAGGGATGTGGAGGATTTGGTTCAATCCCACTTTAGGTGAGGATTTAACTCCTACCTAATCTCCACATCAGTACAGAGTTAAAATTAGCAAATGGACATGGCAGCGGTTCTGTAGGAAACGTCATTTATCCAGGAAGAAAATCTGACAAAGAGTGAGTGCGAGCTAAAGAAGAACCAATTGAAAGGATCGTTGAGTCGATCTTTTTAATCATGTTTGCTCCTGTAGCTGTCCCAGTTTTCTTTTCTCCTAGACCACAATCACGAGTTTTGAAAACCCAATCAGTGAGTTGCGTCTCGCTGGGACACTCTGACACTGAACCTGAGAGAGCATGTTCCATTTCCACTGACAGCTGCTGAAAATGCTGATGAAGGTTGAGGGCAGGACAGGCAGCTGACAGCCGGCTTGCCATGTCAGGGTCCTTACAGATGTCTACAGGTGTCTCAGAGAACATGAGGGAATACACACAAAAGCCTGCTGTTAAACCAACTCTGAGAGTGAAGCCACATCAAATGTGTTAGTTTCATTAAACTAGAAATGACACTAATACTCACAGTCCTGCAGAAATACAGAAATAAAGTGAGAACAACAATGTCAATGAAAATCAAGAATAAAAATGAAGGAATCAAATAGAATTTTCTATCAAATAAAATGGAATTTAATTAAATAAAAAATAAAATCGATTAAAACATATCTCCAAAATAGAAATAATTCAAATATTTCCAAACAGAAATGAGTTGAAGGAGACCTAACGCTGAATGGAACAACGTTGATGCTTTGTTCTGTAGAAAGCTGTATCTTGAACATACTTAAACTTATTTCCTGAACATTGTTTTGTAATTAGGGGCAGTAAAAGTTTTCGTGGCAGCAGTGAGTTTTGATATACAGTATTTACAGAGTTCTTACTACTTAATTCTACTTTTAAGAAAGGAGGAGAAAAAAATGTTCATACAAACTAAACTTTGTGTTTGATGTGATTTACGGCGATTGAGCAGCTCATTAATGACCATGTAAGGTTTGATCCACTCCTTTAACTAGAACATGGGCTTCTCCTTCCCGCACGTTCTCCATACAAGGACCGGGTTTCCTTTAACCGAGCGCTCGTGCCGTCCTTCTCCTCTACACGGTGAGTTTCACACAAAAATCCCAGTGATTAGCGACGGAGCAGGAGTGCGTCCGTACCAAATTGTTTCTACGTTTCTTATTAACCACATTACCATCATGTCATCCTACAGCTGGGATTTGCTGTGACCGTTCTGCTTAACGCAGCTGACTGAAGCCACGCTGGTTTCCAACCTAATTAAGGTTAATGTCATGCTTGATGACGGATCCCCGACTGAGGAAACACGTCCAGACATCTGCGCCCAGACTTCTCGATGTAGCGGGATGACTGTTGATGGATGTGCCATATAGAGAAACAGGCTGGTCTTTTACCACACAAGGCTTTTTCTAACATAGGAAAAGTCACCTATCATAAAGCATATCAACGTTCTGCTTCTCTGACAGCGTCTTATTAATACCACGCTCCTGTAATAAGTCTGTAGGGACAGGTGGAGAGGCCCAGGTGTTCAGGAACACATCGAAGCACTGTGACAGGTCCACGGCAAGTGGAGGCATGCTGAACACCAAAAGGTGACTATGGAAGGTATGAAACTGATGATGTAATCGGTAGCTGTATTTATTGTCTCATAAATAAATCTTAACAATACCTTACAACAAGTTTACTATAAATTATAGACATGAGAAAAAGCATGTGGATGCCTGAGATGTTTTATGAACGTAGTTGCTGATTCAGCAGATCTGACAGGAGGGTCGGTTATCACTCAAAACACAGGTTTATATTCACACGATTCCACAAATATTCCATGGTTTCTATAGTAACAGCGCAGTCACAGGGACCCACATGGTAATATATTGTGCTTTTTCTAATAGTCTAATAATAAAAATAATTTAAAAAACTTAATTTTTACAAAAGAAAAAAAAAACTATATTTGGACAAAAGTTGGACACCGGACTATAAGATCTGATGATTGGATATGATTTTGAAGACTGCACCTTAATCTTCCATTTACATCATTCGGCAGTTCTTATTGAAAGCGAAAGTGTTTTGAGTCGCGATCAACAGAACAAATCAGCACTTTTTTTCTCCATTAGATTGAAACTTTATTCAAAAGAGCGACAGGACACTTTTTTTTTTAAAAACAAAGACAAAAAAAAGGGCTAGTTCAAGTGTTTCAGGAAGAGGAAGGTCTTCACCCGTTGTTAGAAGATTTCCAGTAACTCAGCTGCTTGAACATCTAGGAAAAGTTCATTGCACCACTTCGGTGCAAAAATCGCACACAGGAGAAGAGAAATGTACATTTTCTCAGTCTGCAGTTGGGAAGGAATTAAAGCATGGAGTCGACCTTCTCAAACATCTCAAACTCAATCTTGGGTTCAGATTCTGACCTTCTACCTTAAAAACATGACTCGTCTCTAACAAATTACCTGCAGTCCTTTAAAAAATACAATTATTGCACTATTGTCCACTACAGTAAAACATTCATTACTGTCTATACAGAAGTTATAAACTATATTCTATCTTTTTTTTTACATTACTGTACCACATGGACACGTGCACATGCATAACACTCGCACACTCTCCTTCTCCTCCTGCACACGTGGCTCACATGACTTGGAATTGAGTGCACGAGGGAATGTCCTGTGGAGAATGGCACATTGATGAGAGCAGTGTGAACGGCCTGCAGGCTCGAGCCCTGACTCCCATTCACAAGTCAGATAATATCGCACGAGGACACGACACCCATGAGATAAGACGTCACGTGTGCACGTCAGGACATCCTGACCACGCCTGAACAGTGATGCAGTGATTCTGAGCGGGTCAGAATGATACTGTTTTAGGGAAGTGTTTTAATATAAATACAAAACACGAGTACGTAATAAATACATCCAATACGAGGAACATTATTCTGTATTTCTGTAAAAATTTGTGTTCACATGAGTGTAATGTTTGTACTTCCCAATCCGCATTTGGTCCTCGTTTGCTCTTATAATACCCTTCTGGGAAGATGTTCCTCTAGAAACAGGGGTGTAAGTAAAAGCAGGTAGTGATGTAGGTTAGAAGGTGAGGAGGTTCTGGGGTGCAGTCAGCGTTCACATTTATTCATGTTCAATAGTGATGGAGTTCTACAGCAGACCTTCCACTCAAACCCATGGAAAGCAGATCTTCATGGAGCTGGATTTGTGCACAGGGGTCATGCTGGAAAACGTTTTTGGACTCCGAGATCAAGCGAAAGGAAAATTGCATGCTGCTGCATCCAACTTAATGATAACAATTTGAGGAAGACCCTTATATGGGTTGAAGAGTCAGTTGTTCACATATATATATATATATATACTGTATATATATGAACGTTCCTGTGCATTAAGATGTGATTAGAAATTGACAGAATCTGTGATTTTTATCTGTTTATGTAGAAGTGAATGAGCGGACAGACAGAAATCTACAACACAAAACAAAGACCACATTCATTGGCGTCTACATGCAGAGCTGCATAAAATCACACACAGCATTCATTCATCTTCAGTGTCGCTGTTGGTTTGTCCACATGTCTGTATGTAGGTTTATAGAGGTTCAACTGGTTTATTTGCATTGGTGTAAATAAATTGGTGTAAATTGGTCTTCATTATTGTACTGTAAGTAATTTTTTGGCTACTTTCTACTTTTAATGAGTATCAAAGAAAAAAGCAGCTTCTTCTCTCTACTCCACTACATGAATGATTCAATAAATGAATTGTTTACTCCACTATATTTTGGACTGTAAGCGTCACCAATTACATTCTGCATGGCAGCTTTAACTGCTGAGATGTGATATCGCCATCGCCATTTGATTTTTCCGCTAAATACTGATGGATTTTCTAATTTCATGATTATGTCATTTTATTTGTTTATTAAAGATGCCTTTTTGAAAGATTGCTTCATGACTTTTTGGACCGACTTGTTGGATCTTTGTTTGAGTCTGGCCTGTTGAAGAGGTGTTTGTGTTGATGGGTAATGCAGTGTTTATGCAGGTGTACAATTTGATTTGTATTTTAGGAAACAAAACCTCACAAATCAAACGTTTTTGGCTTTTTTACTAATGTGTGTCTTGGTGTTCGAGTCCAATACCTCCAAATGCTCAAGTGCTGTTTAAATCAGATACTCAAAGACTTTTACTCGAGTCATATTGGAACTGGTGACGTTTAACTTGTAATGGAGTCGGATTTTCAGTTAGTATCTGTACTTTTACTCAAGTAGGACTTTCAGATTCTCTTTACACCTCTGTTTCTTTGTTCTATACACATTATATACATGTACAATCAAATGTAGTCAAACTATAATAAATTCATACTAAAATCTAAAATAAATTGTATATGTATTTAAAAAAATCTATAAAATAATGTATCAAATAGTAAAAATACATCAATTAATAATATAATTGGTTAGCTAGTTAGTTAGTTGGTTGATTGATTGATTGATTGATTGAATAATAGGATTTAAAAAGCAAAACACACACACATCTCCTGACCTTGAGTCGAACGGTCGATATCATCTCCTGACCTTGAGTCGAACGGTCGAGATCATCTCCTGACCTTGAGTCGAACGGTCGATATCATCTCCTGACCTTGAGTCGAACGGTCGATATCATCTCCTGACCTTGAGTCGAACGGTCGATATCATCTCCTGACCTTGAGTCGAACGGTCGAGATCATCTCCTGACCTTTAGTCGAACGGTCGAGATCATCTCCTGACCTTGAGTCGAACGGTCGATATCATCTCCTGACCTTGAGTCGAACGGTCGAGATCATCTCCTGACCTTGAGTCGAACGGTCGATATCATCTCCTGACCTTGAGTCGAACGGTCGAGATCATCTCCTGACCTTGAGTCGAACGGTCGAGATCATCTCCTGACCTTGAGTCGAACGGTCGAGATCATCTCCTGACCTTGAGTCGAACGGTCGAGATCATCTCCTGACCTTGAGTCGAACGGTCGAGATCATCTCCTGACCTTTAGTCGAACGGTCGATATCATCTCCTGACCTTGAGTCGAACGGTCGATATCATCTCCTGACCTTGAGTCGAACGGTCGAGATCATCTCCTGACCTTGAGTCGAACGGTCGATATCATCTCCTGACCTTGAGTCGAACGGTCGAGATCATCTCCTGACCTTGAGTCGAACGGTCGAGATCATCTCCTGACCTTGAGTCGAACGGTCGAGATCATCTCCTGACCTTGAGTCGACGGTCGAGATCATCTCCTGACCTTGAGTCGAACGGTCGAGATCATCTCCTGACCTTGAGTCGAGAGGTTGAGATCATCTCCTGACCTTTAGTTGAGAGGTCTAGACCCTGCTGGCATTCTACATTTTGTTTTTTGTATAGTTATTTTGAGAAATCATTGTAATACGGTTAAGATTAATGACCTTATAATGAATCTAGTTTAACATATGCATTTTGTGGTGTTAAATGTGAACGGATGAAGGTGTCCAGAGCACTAAATATGGTCAAGTGATATGATATTTATTTCGATCCAATACTATGCACTTTTATGTTCGGTGTTACTGTGGAGATTACAGTATTTTATAAGCCAGCAATGGACTGGACTTTTCTTTTTGTTATATTTATTAAATATACATCAATTTTCTTAAAATAAATCAGATCAAATTATAATCCCACACATAAACCATATTCAAAAGAATTATTCCCCTTTATATTTTTTTTGGTGATGGAACAATACAGTCTTGTTTTTTATCCTCTTTAAGCCTGTTTCTTCTTTGATTGATCGACTCTCCTGCTGTTTCTCTCAGAAGGTCCAGATGATGCAGCAATCCTAAGATATATGACTGATTGACAGAACGCTGATTTGTGGTGACTGAAGGCACACTAAAAGAGGAACTACTCCCTATTTACATTAAGAAAATATTATTACCCTCGATATAACACCAATAATGAAAGTATTGATACTTGGATCATCCTCACTAAACCCAGTGCTTTAG
>NC_139584.1:1382268-1422268 GCF_946808225.1 Silurus aristotelis
GAGCTGCTTTTCTGTCTACCATGGATGTTAAGAGGGCTTATTGTTATGAAAGCGACTTGCTGTCAGCTCGAACCGATCTGTTCATTCTCTGTCCATGCTGTGATGCCTATACAAGTGCTACTGGTTTTATTCGAGCAGTGAAAAGATGATTGGATGTAAAAAGAAAAAGGCTTTTTTTCCATTTTTTTCTGACTATATAATAAAAAAATGTATGCATGTAATATATGTACTCTAGGAATCGTACATTTTGAGAATTGCTGTGTGTGTGTTTGCAATGTTATTTATATTGATAGATAGATGCCATGTATCATGAAATGTGTCCTTGTCTAATAATCATCTGCCCAGGATTTAGAGAGATAGAGAGAGAGAGAGAGAGAGAGAGAGAGAGAGAGAGAGAGAGAGAGAGAGAGAGAGATTGAGATTGAGATTGAGATTCAGACCACCATCCTCTGAACCATTATGTTCTCCTCTGCTCTATCCATCTGTAAATGAAGCCACCACTCCACCATCATGGCCGAAGCACTTAGACTTCACATTCTTCCAAGTTAATGTGATCAGTTAAGTGATCTATGACCCTAAGTGGCCACTCCATTCCTTTTCTGGACCTCAGCTCCTTTTCACGCTCTGCTCTTTGATCCCGAGCCAAGGGTGGTGACAGAACAATGTGCTGCCCAACCTCCACAAGACACCCTTTTAAAACGGCTTTAGGTCTGAAGAGGGGTGGAGGTGATTGGGGGGGTTGAAGAAGGCTATTCAAACAAGAAGTGACTGGAAACTATTTTGCATGTATAAATAGTATATAAATTTGTTTTAACAGAACAAACTAGTTCTGTAACATGCCAACAGATGGCAGCACAAGGCAGCACGCGCAGTCCCAGGGTGCACCAACCCTCATAATTCAGTGTGTCATACAACATCCTGTGTACAGCTGTGCAACTGGTGCTATTCTAAACACATGCCAGAACACCCTGTGATCACATTTAAAAATAATGGTGAGAGACGAGAGATGGCTGTGATAATAAACGCTCAGTGGATGAGAACTTCTCGAATGGCATTGTTCCAATGTCCACTATGATTAAGCAGAAAAGCAGATCTCTTGTGATAGACATTACAGTTCCCCCTTGATGACCCGAGTGAACCGAAAGTACACAAATGAAACTTTTCAACAAGGAACCTCCTGCTCATTCACCCTCACACTCAGTCATGTATTGAGAGCCACTGGGCGTGAAACAGGATTGGAGTAGGGAGTGTAGTGGCGGGAATCGAGCTGTGAGAACAAGCATGAACTCTCCCCTCCCTACTTCTCCTGTCTTAGTCCAAAAATCTGCTTGAACTTGTAGTACCAGTTCAATTCTCACAACTGTCAGATGAATGGAATAAAACAAGTGAATCATCATTCTGACACAAGATGATTTCAGAGAAAGAGCTTTGAGGAAATGCTTCTTCTCTGAAAAATCGGCTGCTCAGTCAGCTAAAAGAGACAAGAAGACATTTTCCAGACCGGGGAACTGCTTTTTTGGGTTTTTTTTTTACCAATTACCTTTGAGCAGATTATGGGTTACTGGTTTGATCCTAAGGTCAGGCGAAAAAAATTTTAAATCCTAACTATATCCATGTACATTTCCTCTCTGGTTTCCTCATAAACCACATTATTAGGTCAACTGGTGCATGTAAATTGTCCTGTGGTCTGAATAAGTGTGTTAATGAATGTGTAAATGATGAACTGGTGTCTCATCCAGTGTCTTTTCCATTCTTACACCCAGTGATCCTGGGATAGCCTCTTGGATCAACCACACAGGTCTCCACGTGTCCAAAGTTCACCTTCTTCTCGTCAATATGATTAGTATTTATTTATTATACATAACAATAACCGTGTATAGGTAAAAAAAAATATGAATGATGGAGCATTAATCACCTTTATAAAGCATTCAAAATGTACATGAGACACTACAGCAATGTATCCAAGAGAAAATGTTCCATGAGGGAATCACTCCAACACCCATCAACAATCCTGAGTGGTTCCTTGACCAGAGATGATCCTGAAACCTTTTGGCCACAGTTTCCGGGACTCTGGTGCCAAAACGTCTGCTGCATTCTACCATCAATATAAAGACCAATTGACCTGGAGCAGGTCACCTCGTTCTAAAGTGCTAGTGAAAGTGACAGGACAAGCCCAACCCTCTAAGAGAATTGATGAAGAACACATTTAGAGGAAATCTCCCACAACCAAGTATGATGTGGATTAAAGTAGCAGTGGATGTGTTCCAGTCTCTGCAGCACAGTGGTGTTAAAAGTGTGTATGGCTATTACTGTCATGGCTGAGTGCAGTCTCCAGCAGTGTAATCTTCAGCTCTTTAAACGCCTGCAGATTCAATAAAAGATACTCGGAGCTCATCAGCCGGAAGACAAAGCGCAAACATTGGAAAAGCCGGCTCGCAGGCTGAGTGTGCGTTTCTTGGAAAGCCATGTAGTGAGCAATTTTACTACAATGTTTATTTGATTTTGAGGGTCTTTTTTTTGTTCTAGTTGAATGCTCATTCTGAGAAAAAGAGACATCATTTCCTGTATTTACATTATATTAACAAAAATATTGGGACATCTGACTTTTACAGTCATGTGACTCTTTTTCAAAATGTTAGCGCAAAATTTTAGCCGCACAATTGCACACAATTGGCTGCGGTAGCATATGAAACTTCCCACGAAGATCTGCGTTCCATGGGTTGAAGTGAATGTGAACCTTGACTGCACCCCAGAACCTCCTCACCTTCTCACCTACATCACTACCTGACTCTACTAACATCCTTTTGACTGTAAGAATCACCACAAATCTCCACAAAATCTGGTGAAACATCTTTCCAAAAGAGTGGTGGTTATTATAACAGCAAATTGAGACCAGATGTGGAATAGGATGTCCAGAAAGGACTTACTAATATTATGCTTAGATGTCCACAAACTTTTGTCCATATAATAAACATATCAATCAGTGAAGATCTTCAGGCAAATATTTACGTGTCTATGTATTAAAAATTACAGAATACTAATGTGTTAATAGAATTATAGGAAATTTGTATTCTTGTGCATTATGAATTCTAAAATATCTTATTATTAGGAAACAAATCATCCATATTTTTATACACATTCATTATTTTAATTATTCATCTTTCCGCTGATGATTCTGTTCATTTCACACGTTTATTTCTGGAATAATAATAATTTCCTAAAGATATGAAAATGAACTTATATCTCTAGAAATATCATTGATAGAAAGACAAAAATAGATAGATAGATAGATAGATAGATAGATAGATAGATAGATAGATAGATAGATAGATAGATAGATAGATAGATAGATATGCCTTAATTATTTATTTTAGTTTTTATATATTTATTTATTAATTATATTATTTATTTATTATATATTTATTTATGTATTATTTATTTATTTATGTATTTATGTATGTATTTATTTATAATTTTATTTATTTATTTATTTATTATTTTATTTATTTATTTATTATTTTATTTTATTTTATTTTATTTTATTTTATTTTATTTTATTTTATTTTATTTTATTTTATTTTATTTTAATTAATTAATTTATTAATTTATTTATTTATTTATTTATTATTCTCCCCTTCAAAATCTTTTTGGTGAATGCTATTCCAGAAAGCTCTGACAGCCATGATTTTATTTCTCTCTCTCCCACTTTATTCACCCTGTTGTCTATTGAGGTCAGAATGCATTAGCACGCAGCAGCCAGGAGAATGTAGAGATGGCCTTTGATGGTCGTTTTCTCTTTCAATCCTTTTTTTTTTTCTTTTTTCCGCGGCTCCGTGAGCTTTCCCTTTTTGGATGGCGCACAAAGGCCTCCCAAGAAGAAGGAGGACCAGTTTGCCGCCATGCCACATACAGGCAGCAGGAGACAGGGACACGCCGGACACTCAGTGCCTCTGAGATAAAATTCATAACGCAATTTTCATACAGCTGTTTATGAATTTGAAGCTGATCAGAGAAATATTCATCCAATGCATAATGTAATTGTTAAGAGAAATGATCAGAACAGACACAATGAAAACAGTATTAACATACAATAAGAATTCCCTGCAATGTACTGTTCTGTGTATTGATGTGTATTAGCTGTGTGATATTATACCTGATATTATGATGTCATACTCATGATTTGTAATGTGTAATGCACGTAGGTACTAATGAGCATAATTAGCGTCATAATAAAGAAAAAAGGACATTTTGATCCCATTATTGGTTTCTCGTCCAGCATTCAGCTTTTGCAAATTTGCAATTTTTACGAAAAAAATAAAATAAAATAAAATAAAATTCATCATCATCTTTATATTTGTATCTTTTCATTCAGAAGAAAAGGCTGCATATGTATTCAGTTATTAAATACAGTGCTGCCATTTAAGGAAAGTCAATATTCATATACATATATACATATTTAAAGTATATGTTGTGCATACTATGAAATCTAAACAGATTATTGATTGTATTGTGTATTAATAATTTGCATGCAATTACTCATTGCTGGACACATTCCAACATACTAGTGGCCAAAGCCATGATTGAGTGCCCTCTCTCTTTCTCTCTCTCTCTCTCTCTCTCTCTCTCTCTCTCTCTCTCTCTCTCTCTCTCTTTGAAATTGTCCACTCCAGTAAATCCACAGTAGCGTAGGAGGATCTCCTTTAGCCGTTTTGAAAAAGCAGTGCTAGCAGAAAGCTAAACTCTTGTGAAAACTTCCTCTTTAGTTTCCTTGGCTCTGACCCTTGTCTGATCTCCCCCACAATGACCTGGTGGGATTCCTAATGGGGGCCAAGTTGCAGTGGCGGGGGCAGTGGTGCTCTAGGAGGGTTTCAGGACATTAGGACGAAGGGGGGGGGGGGGGTTAGGGGAAGAGAAAAAGCGAGACCAAGGGAGGGAGGGGAAGAGAAGAGTGACTGCATGCTTGGCCTTCACTCCTCTGTCTTCTTCCCATGGCCTCCATAGTCACGAGATCCCACAATGCAACTTGCTCACACGCTTTTGAGAACGGGAAAAACATCAGAGCTGATTATGACTGATGGGACTTTCCAAAAGAAGGGAGAGCACGCAAGAGGAAATCTGGGTCACCCCGGAATGGCGTGAAGCCTCCATCAGGGCTAACGAGGGACAGGAGACCACCTGTAGATCATTGTTGAATGAACAGAAGTTCATGGTCCAGGGACCTGTACATTATAACTGTGCTCCAAGATGAATTAAAACAATTTTAGCAAGTAAAAATAGCTTGTAAATGATCTGGATATATATCTTATTATTATTCTATATAATTTATCTAGTGTTTCTCATTATAGGTTTATAATACGACCAACTACAAACAAATATTCAATCATTGAACCTCTTCATGAATATTATTGCCCATTGAAAGCTCTTTAATATTTCAAGCGTGATATGTCTCCAATTTTTTAAATATTATTAATTAAATGTTTTTGTTTTTTTGCGGTAGGAATAATACTAATAATGATAAAGAAATAAATTTCACACAAAAGCAGTACAGGCTGAGCGCATATCAGTGCATGTCTTTATATTTCATTTCCAGATTACATTAAAACAAACATCATGTATCAGTTTCTAAGTGAATTAATTAGTTTTTTAATATATAAAAAAAACTCATCCAATCATCAAGAACTTCATGAGCATTCTTTAAAAAAAATCATTTAAAAGCACCACAATGGCACTCATTAGTAGTTGTACAATTAATATTGTAAACACACGAGCCTTCATAAAAACACGGAGATGATTTTAGTTCCAGGTGAAACTTGACTAACTGGATGCATCAGCACATAATAATTACAGGACACCAGAGAACAAAAAGGCAAACCGCACAGAAGGGATCCTGTTTAAAGCCGGCATGTTGCAGTACAACAAATATGTTTTTGAATTAATTTATTGATAAGATCAGTATGTGCTCAGGGATGTTGGATTTCTTATCAAATGGTCGTGAGTTTAAATCCCAGCACCACTGAACTGCCACTGTTGGGCCCTTGAGCAAGGCCCTTAACTGTACAGTTGTATGAATGAGATAATAAGTCACTCTGCATGAGGGGGTTTGCAAAATGCATAAATGTAAATGTTTCTTTTTGAACATCTCATTCCACATTGAGTGATCTTTTACTCTTATAAAAAGCTCCACTCTTCTGGGAAGATGTCCCACTAGATCTTGGAGTTTGTCTGTGAAGATTCATCCATAATCATCTACTGATATTGGGTAGGTGAGGAGCCATCAGTCAGTGTGAAATATCCACCCAGAAGGTTTTTAAAAGATGTTGAGGATCAGATCTTCCACTCCATCCCATGTAAAACAAACTCATTTAGTGACATCTCAAAGGTGTTCAGTACATTCATTTGGCAGAAACCTTTATCCAGAGCAGCTGTGAGTGAAGGGCCTTGCTCAAAGATTGGTGGTGCTGGGATTAGAACTTAAAACCTCCTGATCCAGAGTCCAACGCTTTAACCACTGAGTTACCACCTCCCACCACCTTATTCCTACAGACGATATCGCAGGCCACTGAAGATCTTCCACTCCAACCCATGTAAAGCAGATCTTCATGGAGCTGGCGTTGTGCACAGACGCATTGTCATGGGTTTGAGACTCCCAGTTATTATTAATTAAAGGGAATATTTCATGCTCCTGCATCCACAGACGTCCTGTACAATTGTGCGTCTCCATCTTCATGGTAACTGTTTGGTGAAGAACCACATACGGCTGTAAACATCAGGTGTCCCAGGACTTTTGTAGATGTTTAATGGGTTTCATATGAACAAAGCTCCAATGAGTACAAGAAACAAAAAGCACATTAAGGGAAATGATGTAACCAACCGAGCAATGCCTTTAAGACTCTCGCTTCCTTCTCAGCATCGCTCTTTTCACAGCGACACAAACAGGCTCTGAGTGAAAGGCTAATTTAGAGCTTTATCACGGCGCCAGATTCACACGACCCGGTTTGTGTGCCGAAATCGGGACGAGGCCTGGCTCCAGATTCTCACACACACACGCACACACACACACACACACACACACACACACACACACACACACACACACACACTCTTAAAAAGTGAAAAGATGTGATGCACTGCAGCGTGTGAGCAGAGGTCTGGGAAACCCTGAGTCACTGCTTGTATTATTGATTTGTTTTTTGTTTTTGGTGCATAAACAGGCTTTAATGCAGTCATCAGCCAAAACCTGAGAACAGAATGTATTCATCAGGTTCCAACAGCGGTGACGTTACAAAAATAACGTTCTTGCAAGGTTTTGAAAACATGTGATGTAATGATGGTTTTGCAGGTCGGCGTGATTAGGACATTGTTCATGCTACGTCCAAATATTCTGGAAAGTTCCTAGAAAATATACGGTACATGCGATACACACGATGTTTGCGAAACACCTCATTATCATGACACCTATTATTTTATTTATTATGGTTAATCTGGAACATCGGATTATCTGGTCCTGCCTGGATTCCTGTGTGTTTCTAGAAAAACATTAGAAAAAAAAATTCTAATGGTTGCCGCTACAAATATCATAACAAACAACTGTTAAACCATAAACAAACAGTTTCCATCATGTAGTGTGTTTTAAATTAATTTAGCAATCCTATGAAACCATTGTAGAAAATGTCTGGAATCTGGATGCTCAGTGGTCTCACCATGCTTATGGTCTCTACTGGTGTTCAACAGATACCAATTAAAGCATTTGGCATTTTCCAGAGCGACATACCTTTATCTTATTCATACTAAAAGTGAGAAGTTAAGGGGGTTAAGGGCCTTGCTCAGGGGCACCAGAGTGGCAGCTTGGGGAGGCTGGGATTTTAACTCACAACCTTCAGATCCAAAGTCCAATGCCTTCACCACTAAGGTACCACTTCCCTTAAAAGTAAACACATTTATGGCGTGTAGGCAGAAGCCTTTATTCAGAAAGACTGACAAATGAGCAATTGAGGGTTAAAGGGCCTTCCTCAAGGGCCAGCAGTGGTAGACCTGGGATTTGAACTTGTGACCTTCTGATCCAAATTCCTATGTCTTAATTACTGAGCTTGAACCCTTCTACATGTTGTTCTGTAGGTCATTAATGGTATCCATTAGGCAAACAATTCCTAGTAGTTAAGATCCATTAAAGGTTCCATAATCAACATTAAAATTCCCATTATACCCATTACCACCAGTACAGATGAGGGTATGTATTGCTATTTTTTGTTCATTAGAGCAACTGAGAATCGCTATAAGTAGTTTATGTTAGATGTTAGCAACAGGTCTCGTAAATTAAACATATAGCCAAAGCTACCCATACCCACAGCCACTGCTTTTTTCTGTCCTTGTATCAGTTTCTATATGAATTCAACTGCCAAAAGGGAAGGTGAGAACATCAACCCCAACTCCATGAAGATTTAGAGATCTCCTGCTATAGAACTCTGACCTCAACCTTGAACATAAAGGTTGTGACTTCATGTGACTGCACCCCAGACCTCCTCACCTCACCCACATCACTACCTGACTTTAATAACTGGACCAATGAATCTCCACAAATGTCCAAAACAATCTAGTGGAACTTCTTCCTAGAGGAGTGGAGCTTATTATAACAGTAAATGGTGATTAAATGTGGAATTGGAGGTTCAAATAGAAGCACATATCAACCTTATGGTCCACAAACTTTTAAAACGTTTATAAAAATAAATTGAAATTGTGTCTTGATTTTGAGTTAAGAAGCAGTTAATAAGTGTTTTTTTGAGGAACCTTTAACATGTTGAATGAATCTGGCAAATCAAACACAATCACAAACTAAAGAAAAGCACTATGGAGTGTTTTCTGTGTAAGTTTCACACATACTGTGTACAATTTAAATTTTCCTGCCAATTTTTTTTTTTTTATATTGTTTCCAGATCTTTCACAGTCTCTGTATAAAAAGACGTCAGGCTAATCATGCTAGCTGCAGTCTGTAGTTAATGCTAAGAGTTAGCAACAGTTCTGTGAGAAGATAAAATGCTGAATGTTTGTATTTGAATCAGGAAGTGTTCGGGGAATCTAAAGCATCCTGAGTGACACGGCCGAGAGGTGAACGAGTGCAGGGAAGAAACAGAGTTGGGAATTTTCTCAGGAAGAAGACAGAAACCAAACACCAACCACAACAACAATAAACCAAACCTGTCAGCATTATTATAGTGTCATCTCTCTCTCTCTCTCTCTCTCTCTCTCTCTCTCTCTCTCTCTCTCTCTCTCTCTCTCTACTGTCTCTCTCTTACTTCTTTCTCACCCCTCTCACTCTCATGTTTTCTCCTTTTTTCTTTCTCTCTGTCTTCCTTCTCCACTTTCTCTCACCCTCTCTCTCTCTCTCTCTCTCTCTCTCTCTCTCTCTCTCTCTCTCTTCTCACTCTCGTTCTTTCTCACCCCTCTTGCGCTCACTCTTTCTCCTCTCTGTCTCTTTCTCTCTTTCAGTCCCTTATTTCTCTTCTTTCTGTCTGTCTGTATCTGTCTTTCTGCCTTCCAGGGTCTTTTCTCTCACTTTTTCTATCTCTTTATCTCAACCACACACACACACACACACACACACACACACACACACACACACACACACACACACACACTTTCTATTTCCGCACAGCCAAAAACCGTGTTTCCGCGAAAGGGCGGATGTGTGAATGTTTTATGTGCTGATCGATCGTCCTTCCTAGAAAGACAGAAGACAGAAGGCAGAAGGCAGAAGGCTTTCAGCAGAATGATGCTTTGTGTTAAACCATTTCCTTCTGCTTTCTCACTGATATAACCTTCTGAGCTCAATGTGCTGACTGAACAAACCACTGAGGTCAAACACACATACACACACACACACACACACACACACACACACACACACACACACACACACAAACACACACACACACACACACACACTGCTATTGACTGATATCGAAGTCTTTATGTTTTTTTTTTTTTTTCATATATATACACACACACATCACACCATCCTGTGTAATGGAACCACTTTTCCATATTTTTGCTCCCCATCTGCTCATGTTGTGTCTAGCAGCTACACACTGTTGCTATGGGAACCATACACTCCAGTCTGGCGTGTACCAGCGTCTGTTGTTGACCTGAGAGGGATCACGTGGAGAAAAATCAAAGCGTGGGCTTTTTGCTCGAGTGCCTCGTGTCATAAAAATCAACTGCCATTAAATGGAGTAAACATCTGAGATGTTCTTTAGGAGATGTGTTATATAATTTATACGTAAAATAATAACACAATCCTTAATACCGCCTGACTATCACTCCCACTTAGTAGTTAAAAATAGCAGTGTGTTTATCAGCAAGGGATAAAACGTACCATGTTGAAGATGGGATTCCTTTTAAGCCTGGTTCCTCTCATGGTTTCTTCCTCGTACCACCGCGAGACGTTATATTGGGTGGAACATGGTGTGCTGTTAGAAGATAATTGTACAATGTCTTGAATGTGTATTGAATATATTCCTATAACAAAATATGTGGCTTTTTCTTGATTTAATGTACACAGTATTGCCAAAAGTATTGGGACACCTGACTTTTCCATCCATATGAGGTTCCTCCTCAAACTGTTCCCTTAAAGTCACACAATTGTATAAGACGTCTTTGGTTGTGAAAATTTCCCCTTCAGTTAAACTAGGAGACTCAAACCTGTTCCAGCATGATAATGCTCCTCTGCACAAAGCCAGCTCCATGAAGATCGGTTTTATATGGTAAACTCAAGATAGGGAAGATCTCCTGCATGGCTGTGAAGGCTGATGCACCTCAGTCCTCCTCATCTTCTCACCTACATCAGTACCTGACTTTACTAACTGGCTGAATGAATCTCAAGCTTATGGTCAGGTGTTCAAAAACCTTTTGTCCATAGAGTTAATACGTAACACGTTCGATCTGTGAGGATGCTCATGAGTTGAGCATGAATCTGGAATTTTTAAAAATCCACACCTGAGTGTTTTTTTCCCCGACACAAGATCAGGAGAAGCTTTATAATAATCCACGAGCTGGTGTGTTAGAACCAGGAAAACCCCAAACTACACACACAATCCATTTGCTGTTCAAGCAGATCGAGATCAAAGCGTTTGAAGCAGATAATGTGACAAGCTGTGTTTTTTGTTTGGTTTTGTGAATGAACACTGAATGACCTTTAAAAGGAACGAGAGCTGATCATCACGAGCTGCTAGAGGCATAGTAGCAGAAGAAGCGAGATCGCCCCAGGTGTGTGATTATAATCCTTCTGGATATTCATCCAGACCAGCCGGCGTTGGAAAGCAACAGAGAAAAATGTATTTATTTAGTACACTAGAACCTGGAGGTTAGGAAGATGCAGATCTGCTTTATGGAAGGGCAGAACCGGTGCACAATCATCTCACAATCTACACAAAAATACAAAAAACTGCTGCTTTACTCACAAGATCATATCATCCAGTGGTCAAATCCCAGCAGCACCAAGCTGCTAAAGATGGGCTTTATCCACAACTGCTCAGGTGTATGAGACGTAAATGAGATTTTCAGTAAAAGTTTCTACCAAAATGCCATAAATGTAAAATAAATAAAAAAAAAAAAAAAAAAAGTAATTTGTAATTTATTTATTTTTTAATCTTTGTGATTTTTTCTGATGATGTTTATTTACTCATTTTATTTAAATATTGTTCAATTTATTATTTATTATTATTTATTTTCAATCATTCTTTTTTCATATCTGATGCTTAAAAAGTGCTTTTTTAAGGCACTATATAAAATACAGATTATTTTATTATATTATAATTATTTCAATAAATCTTCTACCAGATACCAAAACATAAGCAACCCACCAGGTGGACCAACCATCTTCTCCAGCAGCCTCCTTGTTACCCGAATAAATAATTAGTATTTACGACATTTGGCAGATGTGTTTTTTCCAGACGTACAATGTAAATAAATGTTTGGGTTTTTCTGTCTTAATGCTGTCTAGTTTTCATAAAAATCTATCATTGGTATCTGTAATTTAGAAACCTGTTGTAAAAAAATTTCTTTACAATACTTACCAGCTAGCAAAGGTCTAGCGTGGCCTGCAGTTGGTCAGACCAAGCTGACTTTACCCCTGATTATAAAATTAAACACTGAAACTGGGCTGTCATGCAGGTGCTTTCACATTGTTTATTTGCATTTATTTTTTGAGTGAGGGATTAAGATCTGCTGTGACAGCTGTGAGATTTCTTGCTTATACAAGCTAATTAAAATACACTGGTGCACAAATATACTGCTTTATAGCTCCCCCTGCTGGCGGCTGCAAGCATGCCATGTCTCTGTTGACTCTCTGGCATTCTTTTTAGTTCTTCTGATCCGTTTAAACTCAGATTTAAGTGTGAACCGTAGAGCAGGCTGTAAGGGTTGAGGGAGTTTACACGTTTTCAGAACAACACGCTCTGACCCAGGTGACCTTCCGGCTGTTTCCGGCCAGGCGTTATGTTTAGAGCCTGTCAGACCAGCTATTGTTTGAGAAGTGTAGAAGGGCGACGTTAGAGGAAGCAGGCAATTTCTTTTTCCCGCAAAGCGACACGTGAAGTTCTTCTTTCTTGCAAAACGGAACCCCTAAATTTCACTTTCCCGTCACTGGCCTACGGCTTGCACACACTGGGTTTCCTGTTTTCAAAATGTTTCACATCACATGAGGCACCAAAGAGGGTCTTGGTGTAAGAATGAGGCCCCGGCAGTGGGGGGCCACGAGGGCGTGTGCTGATGCGTATTATCGGAAAGATGTTGAAATGTCAAAGCTGTTCTTTTTTTTTTTCTGTCCACACTAAAAACCAGAGGCCTGCCTGTAAAAAATGGAGAGACTGTAAACATGGGTGGAGAAGGTTGATTTCTGATAATGGTGTCACAAATCACAATCATAATTTGCCTAAATCGTAAATATTTTCTTGCAGAACAAAACACTAATACACTGTGATATTAAATGCAGGATTGTAATTTATTAGTGTGTGTGTGTGTGTGTGTGCGTGTGTGTGTGTGCTAGCATTTCTGTATACACCCAGGATCTGTGTTATAGCTTAGCATGTACTTCTAAACTTCAGATTTGTGAGGAACAGGGGAGTCAAAGAGCATTTAAACACAAAGAACTCAGAGGTCACTGATGTGAAACTTCCTGCGCAGGTCATGTCTCAGTCAGTGAATCATTGTAAGTGAGTTATAAATAGTTTGGACACACCTTCTCCTCCATTGTTTATTCTGTATTTTGATCCAACTTCTTCTTCTTCTTCTTCTTCCAGCTTCTCCCATTAGGGGGCGCCACAGTAGATCATCCGTCTCCATACCCCCCTGTCCTCTACATCTGCATCTTTCACCCCATCTACCTGCATGTCTTTCTTCACCACATCCATAAACCTCCTCCTTAGTCTCCCTCTTTTCCTCCTTCCTGGTGTCTCCATCCTCAGCATTCTCCTACTGATATACCCCATGTCCCTCCTCTGCACATGTCCAAACCATCTCAATCTCACCTCCCTCACCTTGTCTCCAAAACGTCCTACATGCGCTGTCCCTCTAATAAACTCATTTCAAAATTTTGATTATTTTCAACATTGTACATTAATAATGAAGGAACCCGTATGGAATTCTGGAGTAAACAAAACTCAGAACCCAGAGTATGTTTTATATTCGAGATATTTCCATTTTTCTGAAGCTTTGTTTCCAGGTGAGGAGGTGAGAAGGTGAGAAGCTGGGAAGGCCTGGGGTGCAGTTCACATATATCCCAAAGGTGTTTGAGTGTCAGAGCTCTATAACATTAGATCTTCCACTCCAAACCATGGAAAGCAGATCTTCAAAGTGCTGGCTTTGTGCACAGGGGCATCGTGATGCTGGAACACGTTTGTGAAGATGTCATGCTCCTGCATCCAAAGACGTCTGGAACAATTGTGTGCTTCTAACTTTGTTACAGTTTGGGGAGGAACTGCATGTGGGTTGGAAAATACTTTTAGTTATATATTGAATACACTGAATCAGTGATCCCCAATCTTTTTTGTTTTTTTGGTTGAATGTGGGACAATATTTTCCCGGACTGGTCTTTAATGTGTGGAGGATAAATACAACAAAATAAAATAATATGATATTTTGTAAATATAATAATAAACGTGAATCCACTGTGTTGTTGTTTGTTCATTTTTCTCTCTTGGGGGTTTGAATTTAGCAGTAATGTATTATGTGTTAGCGGCCGGAGCTCCTTTAAGAAGGTAGTGGATGGAGGTAAGTCATGTGACCGGAGCTCCTTTAAGAAGGTAGTGGATGGAGGTAAGTCATGTGACCGGAGCTCCTTCAAGAAGGTAGTGGCTGGAGGTAAGTCATGTGACCGGAGCTCCTTCAAGTAGGTAGTGGCTGGAGGTAAGTCATGTGACCGGAGCTCCTTTAAGAAGGTAGTGGCTGGAGTTAAGTCATGTGACCGGAGCTCCTTCAAGAAGGTAGTGGCTGGAGGTAAGTCATGTGACTGGAGCTCCTTTAAGAAGGTAGCGGATGGAGGTAAGTCATGTGAGTGGAGCTCCTTCAAGAAGGTAGTGGATGGAGGTAAGTCATGTGACCGGAGCTCCTTTAAGAAGGTAGTGGATGGAGGTAAGACGTGTGACCGGAGCTCCTTTAAGAAGGTAGTGGATGGAGGTAAGTCATGTGAGCGGAGCTCCTTTAAGAAGGTAGTGGATGGAGGTAAGACGTGTGAGCGGAGCTCCTTTAAGAAGGTAGTGGATGGAGGTAAGTCATGTGAAGGAGCTCCTTTAAGAAGGTAGTGGATGGAGGTAAGTCATGTGAAGGAGCTCCTTTAAGAAGGTAGTGGATGGAGGTAAGTCATGTGACCGGAGCTCCTTTAAGAAGGTAGTGGATGGAGGTAAGTCATGTGACATGAGGCATCATGACCTGCATCAACAGTGAGTCATAGACACATGTGGAGGAGAAAATCCGGTCATTTTCCACAATAAAACATCGTTCAGAATCAGATAATAAATAATATTCAGTTGCTTCTCATTTCTCAGGATCTGTTTCGTGATGTTTGTACACATCGCAGTTGACTAGTGACTGATTCAATCGACTGGATGTGATGTCAAAACACCTGAACATTCATATCAGGGCAAAAACCAAGCCATGAGGTCGCAGGAGTTCAGGAACTTGTGTGGAGGTTCTGAATACCTTCACTGTAAGTTTTTTTTTTTTTTTTTTTTTTTTTTTATAAACAGAAACAGTGAATCTTGTGTGAACCTTTTTTTTTCTCTAATGACCTCTTTTCTAAAGATTGCCACATGAATGTGCACAAAACGTGATCAAATCTGGGGATTTCGAGTACATTTGTAAAAAGGAAGCGGAAATTCTGTAATCGTCGCGTTCCATCACACCAAAACGTGAACATGAGAAGACAAGGCTTTATTAGTTATTTCCTCAGTATTTGCAAACCACAATGCAGTAGGAACGGTTTCATAATCTAAACCCAGCAGCAGCATAACACACAGCCACAGGGCTTTATAATGTACAGCAGTACAACAGGAAGTTCTGAAGAAACACCACAGGATTGTGCAATGAATTGTTTTTACATAACCAGCATGGTATTTATGCAAAATGAATTGATTTATTATGATTATTAGTAGTAGTATTATTATATTAAAGCGTTAAAGAAATGGGATATTTTGTTATGTAAAGAGAATAGAGCAGATTTAAGTGCAGATAAAGTTCAATACAGTGCAGAAGTATAAACAAAAACATGAGTAAAAAAACAGATTAAGAAATTATAGACCGTGGATCATAACAACAACCACAGAGGAAGACAAACGTGAGACAGAGAGAGTTGTTATTGTGAGAATTTATATCCATGTGGGTCAATCTCACGTATATCAAGGGGTGAGATGAAACTGGTACAGACAGACAGACAGACAGACAGACAGACAGACAGACAGACAGACAGATAGATAGATAGATATGCCTTTTATTTGTTTTAGTTTTTATTTATTTATTTATTTATTTTTTTTTTTTAAAAATATAATTATATTATATAATTTATTTATTTATTTATTTATTATATTATTTATTTATTTATTTATTATTGATATTCTTTTTCTTCTTCTTCTTTCGGCTGCTCCCATTAGGGGGCGCTACAGCGAATCATCCGTCTCCATCCCGCCCTGTTCTCTACATCTGCCTCTTTCACACCAACTACCTGCATGTCTTCCCTCACCACATCCATGAACCTCCTCCTTGGCCTTCCTCTTTTCCTCCTTCCTGGTGGCTCCATCCTCAGCATTCTTCTACCAATATAATTCATGTCCCTTCTCTGCACATGTCCAAACCATCTCAATCTCGCCTCCCTCACCTTGTCACCAAAACATCCTACATGCGCTGTCCCTCTAATAAACTCATTTCTTATCCTGTCCATCCTCGTCACTCCCAACGAACATCTCAACATCTTCAGCTCTGCTACCTCCAGCTCCACCTCCTGTCTTTTACTCAATGCCACTGTCTCTAATCCATACAACATCTCAGGTCTCACCACAGTCCTATAAACTTTCCCTTTCACTCTCACAGATACTCTTCTATCACAAATCACTCCTGTCACTTTTCTCCACCCACTCCACCCTGCCTGCACTCTTTTCTTCACTTCTCTAACACACTTTTCATTACTTTGCACTGTTGACCCCAGGTACCTGAACTCCTCCACTTTCTCCACCTCTTCTCCCTGCAACCGCACCCCTCCACTGCCCTCCCTCTCATTCACACACACATGTACTCTGTCTTACTCCTACTGACTTTCATTCCCCTTCTCTCCAGCGTGTACCTCCACCTCTCCAGGATCTTCTCAACCTGCTCCCTACTCTCACCACAAATAACAATATCATCCGCAAACATCATAGTCCAGGGAGACTTCTGTCTGAACTCGTTCGTCAACCTGTCCATCACCACTGCAAACAAGAAAGGGCTCAGGGCCGATCCTTGATGTAAGTCCAACCCTCACCCTGAACCAGTCTGTCGTTCCTACTGCACACTTTACTTCCGTCACACTGTCCTCATACATGTCCTGCACCACCCTCACATACTTCTCTGACACACCAGACTTCCTAATACAATACCACAACTCCTCTCTCCACTCTGTCGTACACTTTCTCTAAATCCACAAACACACAATGCAATTCCTTCTGTCCTTCTCTATACTTCTCTATCAACGTTCTCAAAGCAAATAAGGCGTCTGTGGTGCTCTTTCTCGGCATGAAACCATACTGTTGCTCACAGATGGTCACCTCTTCTCTCAGCCTGGCTTCCACTACTCTTTCCCATAACTTCATGGTGTGACTGATCAACTTAATTCCCCTGTAGTTACTGCAGGTCTGCACATCACCCTTATGCTTAAAGATCGGTACCAGCACACTCCTTCTCCATTCCTCAGGCATCCTCTCACCTTCCAGAATCCTGTTAAACAATCTGGTTAAAAACTCCACTGCCATCTCTCCTAAACATCTCCACGCTTCTACCGGTATGTCATCTGGTCCGAACGACTTTCCACTCTTCATCCTCTTGAACGCTGCTCTCACTTCCTCCTTACTGATCCTATCCACTTCCTGCTTCACCATCTCCACATCATCCAACCTTCTCTCTCTCTGATTTTCCTCATTCATCAGCTGCTCAAAATACTCCCTCCATCTTCTCAACACACTCTCCTCACTAGTCAACACATTTCCATCTCCATCCTTTACTGCTCTAACTTGCAGTACATCCTTCCCAGCTCGGTTCCTCTGCCTGGACAATCGGTATAAATCCTTTTCTCCTTTCTTAGTGTCCAACTTCTCCTACAGCTCCTCATATGCCTTTTCCTTGGCTTTCACCACATCCCTCTTCACCTGCTGCCGCATCTCCTTGTGCTCCTGCTTACTTTTCTCATCACTCTGTCGATCCCACTTCTGTTTTGCCAACCTCTTTCCCCTAATGCTCTCCTGCACTTCCTCATTCCACCACCACGTCTCCTTGTCTTGCTTTCTATTCCCAGATGTCACACCAAGTACTTTTCTAGCTGCCTCCCTCATCACTCCTGCAGTAGTTTCCCAATCACCCAACACCTCATGACCACCACCGAGCCCCTGTCTGACCTCGTCCCTAAACCTCACACTACACTCTTCCTCCTTCAGTTTTCACCATCTTATTCTTCGTTCAGTCCTCACTCTCCTTCTCTTCTTCTTCTTCACCTCCAAAACCATTATTATTGATATTATTGTTGCATATTTTATATTCAGTTGTCTGTCTGGATTTATGGACATCCAACATCACGCTACTGAACTGCCCACTACACCGCACAACGTTATATTTTATATTATAATATTTATAATAATATTTATATATTATATAATATTATATTAAATTTTAATGATATTATAAATAATATAAAACTTTTTCCGATTGCCACACTGCACTTATTCAGTGCTACCACTAGATGGCGATATAAACTCACTCCGCATACAGAGGCCTATCATATGATCCTGTGTCTGGGTTAAACTTCCGGTTTCATGATTCCTTTGTTTATGACAAATTGATTTATTGGACAAATAATCAACAGAAATGACTTCAATTGCTAAAAACTAAAATAAGAAATGGGGAGAATTAAATAATTGCTGTAAAGTTAATTAAATTGTGAATTCTGGTGCTGATGCATTTGGTTTAGCAAAAAAGTTTCTAAACAAGTGGTTCGACGTTTTAGACAGCTTGCAGCATTTTCTGTATCCCATGCACCTGCAGAATCATGTTCGTGATAACTGGGAGACGTTATGTGTATGGTGGAAGAGCATAAGCATTCTTAATGTGTTGTGACATTTAAAGGAATGTCTGTACTTTGGGGAATTTTTTTCTTCTTGCCAAGAAGAACGTAAAGTTCTCGAATATTATTTATTTATTATTAATTATTATGCTTGGCTTTGTTGGCTTAAAATTTTTTTAGAATTAACTTAAATTACTGTTGGAGATTTTCAGTATGTTTTCAGTATGTGAAATGAAATCGGCCTCGAGTGCAGCTGCTCAGATCATTTCCTCTCGCACACACTCGCTGAAAATGGTACAAGTGTGATGAGGGCCGAGCGATGAGCCATTAATCAGTGTCTCTTTTCAGGATTCGCAACCATGTTTAAATAAATAACATGTGCACTATGAACAGTGCAACAACATTCATAAGGCATGTATGTATACAATATGGACACTGAAATGTCAAACTGTTAAAGCAAAGAGGGAGTGACTTGAACTTATAGACCCAAACCTGTTCCAGCACGTGCACAAAGCCCTGCTCCATGAAGATCTCCTGCTGTAGAGCTCCAACCCTATTGAACATGAATGAATGTGAACACTGACTGCACCCCAGAACCTCCTCACCTTCTCACCTACATCACTACCTGACTTTACTAACAAACATATAGCTGAATGAATCTCCAAAAATCTCCACAAGCAAACTCCAAAATCCAGTAGAACATCTTCGAGGAAGAGTGGAGCTAATTATTAGAGCAAATGGAGACTAAATGTGGAATGTGATGTTTGCTATTTGCTATTTGCACACACACACATATATATATATATATATATACACACACACACACACACACACACACAGAGAGAGAGAGACTTTTTTTTTTTCAAAATAAAAAAATGAAAAAATTATTTTATATGAAATAAAATGTTCAGGGAAAACATGTAAATTTGAGCTCTTTAAATTTTTTTTTATTATTCTAAAATTAATATTTTGAGGTACAGTCAATTAAAATGCAAGTAATCAGAAAAAAAATCGCTTACTCATCAATAATGTACTTATTCTTGGTGTAAGTTATTTTAATACTTTAAATTTTTTATTATCATTTTTTATTTGTAATTTTACTGTAATAGTAACAAATTATTATCCGGAGGACGATTGTAATATCTCTGTAAAATGCTGTAGTTTTCAGTTGTTATTGTTGTAATTGTTATAAAATTCTCTGAAATCTCCATCAGACGAGTTTAGAAAGTGATTTGTGGACTTCAAACACATGCTGTTTATTAAACTTTAATTATGCTGCGGAACCTGATACTGAAAAGTTCACAAACAAGTTTAAGGTTCAGCAGCTACCAGAAGACCTCTCTCGTTCCTCTCTGATCAAGCCCACTTGGCACTTTGCTGCGTCCACTCCGTAACCCAACACTCGGCTACCACACACTCGGCTGGTGAGAGAGACAGTGAGACGGAGGCCGGAGATAGTGTGTAGATTGCATCTATACGTCTACTATGATCTTAACATGACGATCCTTCCTCATCATCCCGTTACACCATAGCTGACATTCTCACACTGCACTTCCTGGTTTGACTCTCCAACACACACACACACACACACACACACACACACACACACACACACACACACACACACACACACATATGCGTTTGTGGAGTTACTCTGAGACTTGGGTTACATGGTGAAAACAAGATTCTGCCTACAAATGAGTCATTTTTTAATCCTTGACGTGAGCCTGTTCGAACATCGAGCGCTTCGCTGTGGAGGCTCAATGCCTTATTTAGGCAGCATGAAAATCCATGCAACGACCCGGACTGAGACTGTGCTAATTTGTTTTCTCACCTTCTGCTTCTAATTGCAAAATCAGGTCCAGCTGGATAAAAAGAGCCCAGATGGTCATTAGGTCAGAAGACTGGCACACTCAGTATGCCAGTCTGTGCAGAGTGACAGAATGTGAGCTATACAGGGATATGCTGAGCTGCTGTTTGTCAACGGAAAAGTCTCGCACGAGGCTGAAAGACAAGGCGGAATCATCTGATCCCTTTGCGAGAAACTCATCACCTTTTTCATCCTAGTTTGGAAACACTTCTTCTCTCAAATCCCTGGTCATTAAGCCTACTATATTAAGCTCTTCTCTCTTCTCCCACCAAAAAATGTGTCCACAGAGGCAGGATGATGCCCTACACTGGCCATCTTTACCCCCAGCAGGTCAAGTCCACAACACAGAAGTAGAAGATTCAGTAGTGTAATAAAACCAATGTTGGGACACGGTGTAAAATGTAAATAAAAAAAGAATGCAATCATTTGCAAATCTCATAAAATCCATATTTTATACACAATAGAACACAGAAAACATATCAAATGTTAAAACTGAGGAAATTTACAATTTTACAGTAAAAAAAACTATATTTTTTTATCAGATTTCTGCAAGACGTCTCAAAAAACTTGCGACGGAGCAACAAAAGTCTGGGAAAAGTACGTTTTATTCTAATTATTCGGTTTTGTAACTAATGGTGTTAATTAACAGCAGGTCAGTGAGATGATTGGGGTATAAATACTGTATCTTTCAGAGTCTCTCAGAATTAAAGATGGGTGGAGCTTCATAAATCTTTGAAAGATCTTCAAACTGTGGAAGAATTTTTAAATAATGTTCCTCAACATCAAATTGCAAAACAGTTAAATATTGAATCATTTACAGAACGTAATATCATTCAAAGTTAAAAGAATCTGGAGAAATCTTTGTTCACGAGAGAAAAAAAAATCAGTGTTGGATGTTTGTGATCTTCGTGCCCTCGGACGGCATTTCTTTTAAAACACTCATGATTCTGTATTGGAAATCACTGCATGGGCTCATGAACACCTCCAGCAATCACTGTTTCCATGTCAACCACAAATGCAGGTCAAATCTGTGTCACGCAAAGAAGAAGGTATGCGTGAACATGATCTAGAAACACCACCATCCTCATCCAGCTTGCACATTTCAAAAGCTTCCATCAATATACAGGTTTTAGAGCAACAAATGCTTCCATCCAGAAAAAGTAATTTTTCAGGAAAGGCCTTGTATACCTGAGCGAGACAATGCTAACTGCATACTGCATCTATTACAATAGCAGGACTTCGTATTAGAACAGTCCGGGTGCTGAACTGACCTGCTTGCAGTCGAGACATGAAACAAAAAACACAACAAAGGAAACCCAGAACTGTTGAGCAGCTAAAATCCTGCGTCGGACACACATGGGACAACATTCCTCTCCCAAAACTTCAGGAACTGCTCTCCTCAGCTCCCCAACTTTATTGAGACCTGTTGCAGCCATTAAATTCCAAATTCCTTTTCTTTCCTTAAAATGTTTTGAGTTACATCTCTGGATACGTTTTTTATTGTGAATAGAATACGAATTTATGAGATTTGCAAATCATTGCATTTTTTTTTATTTTTTTTTACACAGTGTCCCCACTTTTTTTGACCTGGTGTTGCACATTATAGTATCAGTACTATTTAGAAGTATTTAGAAATGGTAGTAGTCTAGTCGTGTATTAGTAGAATTAGTAATGTAATAGTCCTATAAATGGTGGCAGTAGTAGTATAGCATTTTCAATAATTAAAATACAGTAGTATTCGTTGTTGTATTGTACTATAAAAGAATTCCAATTAGTAGTGTAGTATACAAAATTTAGTATGGTAGTAGAAGTAGTGTAGCAGCAATAACAGTAGTAGTAAAAGTTGTACTAGAAGTATTAATGTACTAATACTAGCATCAATGGAAAAATATCTGTCGTATAACAGCAGTAGTATAGTGTAGTATCTGTGGTAGTATTAGTATTAATAGTAGCACCAATAGAAATGATTAATCTTCCTTTATTTCTCTCGTTCTCTCAGTATTTATTATGTATTGGAAATAAACCTGCAGCTGCAGCAGTACTGTCTGGCTGTTCATCTGTCAACACTGAAATGTAAGTCTGTTCATGTGCGTGTATGTTTATATGGATGGACGTGTCCAGGGAAACCAGGCGCCGTGGACGATGTCCCTTCAGGACGACGATTGAGAGCTCAGTGCTACTGTCACTTATGAGTAATTCTAGCATGGTGTAAATGTCATACATTGGTGATGTATATTCTGCTTTCCGTCTGGTATTGTGCACAGCTGTCTGTCTGGATTTTCAGTGGAATAAAACTCGTTAATTTATTTATAAAAAGCATCAGTGAATCAGCAAAAGGAGGATGAAATAAATATGACTTGAGCGTTTGGTATTAATCCTAATATCTTAGTATCTTAGTATTTTCAACCAATTTATATTTAATATAGGTCTTTCTAATATACAATATCTACTGTATCGCTCCAATAATAATGTATAATCACTGCTCGTTTCCTAAAAGCACTGCTTTCTAGTGTAGACATGAACTTTACCAGGAGCAGATACTGAGAGAAATGTGCTTAAAGGCAGTGTTGAAGTTCGGAGTGATGTTCCTGCTTCTGTATTAATTCAAACAATGCAATTCATTTTATGTAGCAAAATCCACCCATTTCTAACTAAAAAAAGAACATGGATCTACGTGGAATCAGCAGGAGGCAACGTGAGCCTTCAGCTACAGCTACTTTAGTGTTTACACCGGTTCAGAAAGTCAACGCTTCAGAGAAGCACCTCCCTCATCTCACACCCAGAGAAAGAAAGACAGACAGGGTATGAAAGGGAAGACTTGTAGCGCTCGTAACGATCAGACACAGCGAACTGTGCAAGGTAAGATAAACCTGTGCCTATTCAAAGTGTGTGTGTGTGTGTGTGTGTGTGTGTGTGTGTGTGTTTCTTTTTCTTGGAATGGACAGAAATGCACTGTAGCAGCAGACTTTTACAGAGTTCTACACGCTTTGGCAAGATTTAAATGTAGACATAATAATTAATCAATTATAATTACAATGTAATTAATCAAATATATCACAAACCAAATAAATACGGAGCTTCTTTATAAAATCCTGTATGTATTTGTCATAGCAAACCAAAGTAGGCATAATAATATCAGTTAAATGCCATAATGTGACACATGCAGGTGAATATTTCAATCTTAAATCACGGCTGCTTTGTCTTTAGTTCTGTGTGCTGTATGACCCATGTAGCAGTCTGACTGCAGTGTCATTTGTAGAAACATAAAAAGAGTTTAGTTTACTGAGTTTACTAATGAAACGGAAAATCGTCAGTCTCATTTCTCAAAACCTTTTTCAGAGACAGACTCATGATACCGTCATTCCTTTTTCCCTCCAACCAAATAGACTCGGGATGAAAGGTTCTAGAATTTTGAATTGAATGGCATAAATCATTCTCCATGCAGTGAATATCTTTTATATGTTTCAGTACTGGACATTATTCTGCACACATCAAATAGAATTCATACTACTAGGGTTAGTCGAATGATATTAGAAACAACAGTAGTAGTGGTAATAGCAGGAGTACAGTTATAATAATAGTCTCGGGAGTATCATGATGGTAGCAGCATCATTACTGTGATAGTATCAGTCATACTGTAGTTCTTATAACAATAGTAGCATACTACAAAAAATAATAGTAGTAAGATGTTTTTTTTGCAATTTGATCCAATGATTAATTTCGCTATTGAAACTGAAATCATTGGTCTCATGTTTCAAAACTCTTACATGACATCATCGTGAGCCTGGATTGGACGATTTTTATTTTTGAGAATTTCGTACTGAATGCCATAAATATTACATAAATATTCTGTTATTCCCAATGCTGTGAATAAGAACCACATTTGCAGCTATGCACATTGTTCTGGACATGTTAAAAATATAATATATATTACATTTTATTATGATTGTCTTTTCAACAGGGACAAATTCACAATTATGAGGAACAAACTTATTATTTATAACATTCTTTATATATATATATTCTTTCAGATCTGCTTTATATTTGTTAAGACAATTTTTGAAACAATGTCTATTGTCAAAAGGGGCGTACAATGAAATATAAATTACATTGCATTGAATTGAATTGAATTGAATTGAATTGAATTGAATTGAATTGAACAGTTCCATGGAATTTGACCATTTCTGAATTATTTGAACTTTATAAAGTTGTGTAATGTTGTGATCATATAAACCTTTTTTGCATGTTTGTTGCATTCAATAAATAACATGTATAATAATTAAGAATATAAGTAATTTCATAATAATACTGATAAGAACTAACACCTCCGAGTAGTGTTCACTGTTATAATCAGTGGTGGTAGTAATTGGTTAGTTAATTAATTAGTTAGTAGTCGTAGTGTAGCACAGCGGTAGTAGGAATCATAATAATACAGTGATACAGTATTCAAGGTGAAACTAATAGTGATATTGAATTAAAGCATTTGAATAATAATGTAGTATTATAGTTGGTTAGTATAATTATAGTATAATAGTAAAAATTATTATAATAAGTTAGTTGAAGATTATGTAATATTATTAATATTACTAAAATAAAAATCCTAGTTCTAACCATAGATGAAACATTTCTTAAATAATTAAAAAAACAGAATATAATTTCACCAAACTTTAGTAATCATGTTTAATGTAGGCAAGATATATATATATATATATATATATATATAATATACAGTACAGACCAAAAGTTTGGACACACCTTCTCATTCAAAGAGTTTTCTTTATTTTCATGACTATGAAAATTGTAGATTCACACTGAAGGCATCAAAACTATGAATGAACACATGTGGAATTATATATGGAATTATATACATAACAAAAAAGTGAACTGAAAAATGTCATATTGTAGGTTCTTCAAAGTAGCCACCTTTTGCTTTGATTACTGCTTTGCACACTCTTGGCATTCTCTTGATGAGCTACTTTAAAGAACCTACAATATGACATATTTTCAGTTCACTTTTTTGTTATGTATATAATTCCACATATGCAGAAGTGTTTTTTTTTTAAATAATCAATTTAATAAACATATCAAAAGGCCTGTTTAGTAACTTTCTTACAGTATTTGTAATTTGATTTGAATAATAAACTGGATGTAATTAATTGGGTTTAATTAAATTCATTTTTATTTGTATAGCGCATTTATTAGTGACATTTACTGAAAGCGGCATTATAGAGATAATGCATTTATAAAGTTGGATAAAGTAGAACAGATGTGTTCATAATGGAGCTGCATGGTTTTGTACTGGAACTAGAAACGTTTGCTTCTGTGCTTGTGTCTCATCACATCACGTCACGTCACTGTCTCCCAGTCTCATATAGATTAAATTCATTTATTTATGTATTAGAGCTTACAGGCTTTAGAAACTGCCTCACTTTCTTTTTTTTATCTCTATTCAACGTTTGTCCAGCCCATCGAGGTGCTCATAAAGCTTTAAGTTAACTTTCTCCAGGACACAATTAAAAACAAAAGGGAAATAAAGTATCCTCAGTTGCTGGATCAAGTCACTGCACCACATCAAATCCTCACAGAATCATGACGAGTTTAAGTTACATCTTAAAGCATATTAGTTTTTGCTTATGATTCTTGAATTCATGAATTTATTGGGGTTTTATATGTATTATTACTTTGCATGATGCTTTAGTTAACAGTTTATAAATGTGCTTTATAAATACATGTTGGAGCTCTCCTATAGATACGGGCCATTAAACATCACATTCTATGTTCTATATAATAATATATGATAAAAATTGCGATTTCTTAAATTTGTTAAATATTTTTTATAATTTAAAATTTCCATAACATCACATCTATTGTGGTTGATTTTTCAGTTGATTTATTTCCAAATTGGCTAACATGTCACTGTTACACTGTTATTGTTATACCCTATTAGATGCTGAACTTCCCTTTAGCACATCTAAATATATGTGCAATTTTTTTAACTACCAATTTATCGTTATCCAATCTATTTCCTCATATCTTCTCTTTTCTTATTTGATTATTTTTCACTTATTTTATATTTATAATCTATTTTATCTAATGCACATATTTCTGCACATCAGGATGACATTTCCCTGCAAATTGTATACACCATTGTTTGTGACAAATAAAAATCTTGAATATTATCATAATGCTAGTTATTACAGTGCCTGTTTATTTTTAGTGAAAAATCCTCCCTTAGCATGAAGAGCAGCTTTACATCCTCTCGACACTTCGTTTCTCCAAACATTTAGCTGAAATACTTTGCTGTGACTCTTGTAAAACTCTCCAAAGATGTTCTTTCTTTCTACCTGTGCTTCAGTTCATCTCAGAGCAGTTCAATAGGACTTGGGTGCAGTGACTGGGCAGGTCGTTCCATGAAATGGAATATGTGTTGAAATATGGAATGGGAGCCACGTTGGTTCAGGATTCCTTTCACCATTTGACCTGCATGTATATAATGAGTTCTCTTATTATTATAAACCGAAACGTGTGAAGTGGAACATCACGTACTACATGAGTTTCATCTGAAACCTACTGTTATTGTTGAACAGAAACTAAAGGAACATGCACATGTGTCTCAAAAACCATAAAAGACTCCACACAGTGTTTTCCACACTTTTGACAGGTTCTATATTTTAAGTAAGTAATAACAGATGCTTTTTTAATAAATGTTTTTATTGCACTTTATAGTATAAAACAAAACGCAAACAAATGTGAAATCTCAGTGTGAAATGAACTTCCTGTGAATTAAGCTGTCATCAGGTTCTGTACCATTTAGTGTTGAATAGATGCAGAGAAAAGTATCGATTCAAAGTTTTACATGGAGTTATAGCAAAATCCCAACAGAATCTCATATAGATGAATGTTAAATAATGCTGCTTTGTGCACCAGAAGGTCTTCATTAACTGGTAGGAGATGAATTTGCCCTTGAGATGAAATACGGAGTAAAGAGGGTTTCTGGTGTACCAGGCAAAGCCATGATCGAGCTGGGCCCTGTGAAGGACGGCAGCAGCCCCATAGAGGAGCTGATGGAGCTCACAGCGCAGAGTCTGACTCGCCTTGAGATTAAAGAGCACTTTAACGTCATCAAGGAGATCGGGCGAGGGAAATACGGGCGTGTGCTGCTAGTTACTCACCGCTGCAGGGGTAGGTACAAACACCACATGGCAAAATATAAAGCTTTCAATGATCTTAATTAAATCAACAAATCATTAGTTTGAGCAGGAATTAAAGAAATGTTCTGCATCACCATTTGTGTAATTAGTCTTCTATATTGGACAGAAAGGTAACAGCGGCCCATATTTAAAAAAAAAAAACAACCTTATCACACCTGATAGCGAGCTGATAAATAGAACCAGGATTGATGGACCAAGCATTTATTCCATTCTTGCAAATTACCTGATGACCAACTGACGTGTTGCTATGAAAAGATGAGTTTGATAAAAATCTGCAGATTATATGTATCATTTCAATTGAGCATATGAACTTTTTACATGTCTTTAAGTATGTTTGACCCAGTTAAACCCAGTCTAAAAACCCAGTCTGGAGCTGGATTAAATGAATTTGTATAATACTATTATATGAATTTGTTTAATAGTGTATATGGTAGACTGATAGCTAAAGGAATAAGGAAGTGACTCTTGTGAAAACACAGAACAGGAGGTATACAATATATTACAATGCACTTCATGCCGTGCCCCAGTTAATTTTGTGTTGCTTTTTGTTCATTTATGTTTTATGTAGCATAAATCTACATCAGTTTATCTAGATTCTGGGCAAACGTTGTTTTATTTCACTCTGTACTGTACTGTACATGGTTGGAGTGACAATAAAAGCCTAATTGACTTGAGTTTAATATACAGTATTTACTTGCTGATGCAAAACTGGAATAATGCTCAGGGTGGACCCAAACAAGCAGTATTTTTAACAACAGTTATTTTTAAGAAATACCTACAAGGAAAAGATAAAAAAAGGACAAACCACTTCTCTGATCTCCTGAGATATCTCAAACCCAGTCTATCACCCAACACCCTTCCAACATGGCTTTATATAATCAATTCATTGTGGTCCTCATCTCAGGGAGGTGGTGCGGCATCACGACACTGGTATTGCAAAAACTCACTTTTAAAACGCAAGAAATGATGTTAAAGTTATCGCTAACGGGACACTAGTTTTGATATTATTAGGAATTGGATCGGTTTGAAAAGTGGAAAAGTGTGTGTTATTTCCCAACGCTTTGACACAAGTCTATCAGGTGAATCTTACGAACTAATCTCAGATCTAAAAGCTTTATTTTTATCTATAAAACAGTGATTATATTAAGTGTAATGAAGCAGGTCTGCATGTAAAGCAGCCATTTACTCAGTAAAAGTTAAATCTGACATTGATGAAGTTCTATGTAATACCTGTAAAATAGTGTCATTCATGTAATGCATGTAGCTCCACTTTGCTGATCTGATCCCAGATTTATCCCTAATTTCTGTTTTCTATCTGCAAATTAAAAACCCACTATATGTAATATTTATTGCTAGTCCTACAAATCGAGGCAGCTGTAAAGATTGGTATCAGATTAAAAATCTCATTCCCATGTAGAACATTATGTGCTGAAGTGTGTGATGTTTGATCCTGATGTCTCCTGTTTCTTTTGCCTGGCATGGTTGTGGCAGGGACACCCATGGCCCTGAAGGTCCTACCCAAAGCGTCGACGCAGCTGAAGGGTTTTCTGCGTGAGTACTGTATCTCGCTCCGCCTGTCCAGCCACCCGTGTATTGTGGGTCTGTTTGGAATCGTTTTCCAGTCTAACGAGCATTACGGATTCGCTCAGGAGCTGGTGGTCGGACGCGACCTGTTCGCTATCATCAAACCACGGGTCAGTCTTGCCATCTTCACAATAAAGTCTGTTCCTTAAGGCTCTTTTGCCGATATGATAAAACTTTGTTGAATTCCTGTTTCTGATTGGCCAGAAGCTGTCGATCAGTTTTTATTACAGTCTGTTAGTATTAGTATTACTTATTTAGTATAGAAACAAGCAATTTATTGGGACTGGTATAGAAGATGCTGTAACTCATGGCTCAGTGTTCTGCTGCTGCTCATCTGGAATATGACAAGAGACATTTTGTCAAAAAATTCAGAGAATTATTCTTTATATAACTAATATAACAAATATCATGAATGAAATTGTCATTGGTGTTACAATACATTAAATGCAATTACAAATGATCAAACATATGATATTCCTCACTTAATGACATTTTTTGATTTTTCGCAGTATATAAAAATAAAATAAAAACAAATCAAATAAATACAAATCAAATACTCATTGTCAATTTAATTTAGGTGGTAACAGTAGCAGTATGTTTTTTTTCTAAAACACTATCAAATTGTTGTTTAGTTTTTAGTTTTTCTTCTACCACATTTAAAATAATTAGGGTTCCTGCGTAAATGCCTGACAAAAGTCGGACAATACAATTAAGAAAAAAAAACCAGTTCCTGGGGCAATAAATAAATAAAATAAACAAGCTCTAGGACCTCAGTATAAAATGCTGTTCAATATTATTCAGGAGATATTAAAATATTGCTTATTAATAAAATCTATCTATCTATCTATCTATCTATCTATCTATCTATCTATCTATCTATCTATCTATCTATCTATCTATCTATCTATCTATCTATCTATCTATCTATCTATCTAGTTTAATAGCATATAATTCTAAAACAAAAACTTGATCTTATTTATGTTCACATCAAACTGGGTTCAGGTGACTGTCTACAGAAACGTGAACCTCGTGTCTGCATGGATTCTTCCAAAAACTTTGGACTGATGACCTTAACCAGGAGAAAGCTTTAGGGCTCTGGTTACTGATCAGAAGATCAAGCCCCAGAACCACCAACCTGCCATTGTTGGGCCCATAAAACAGGCTCTACACACTCACGGTTGGCAAATAAAGGCTGTTTCTGAAGATGCTTTATTTTAAGATACATTTTCTAATTGCAAGGCTGTAAAATCCATTTATAAAACTCATTTCAGATTTTCAAGACCACCAGTCATGTCATTAATGCTAAATTATCAACAGAAAGTAGGAGATTAGTCACAATCAGAGTGCATAAAGATCTACAACCCCCCCCCACCCCACACACACACACACACACACACACATACGTTCACCCCCCCCCCCCCCCCCGCACCCAAACTATGGGTATGAAAGAAATCATGTCTCAGACAGGTTGTTGGATGAATGCATGTTGTGCATGCTCAATACACATTTCAACAATGTGTGTGAGCTCGAGAGGAACTCGGAGTGTGTGAGTCATCGAGCCACACAGCTGCTCTTCTTCCCTCGGCTCTGTGAAATTCTCCGAAACTCTGAGCTCCACACAAAAATGTTACGCCACAGAAACATGACTGGGTCTCTCGAGTCTCTGGTAATGATGTTAAAAGAGAAGATAAGCCTTCCAAAGTGGATCCACATTTTATTGACAGTTCCAGCATTTAGCTAGGGCCATTTACAACATTCGTTTTGTCAGTCGACAAATTTGTAAATGTGTAGTGTGTTCCCATAAAAAGCCTAATAAATCAAAATGACCACTCGGTTCTGGTCTGCTGCGAATATGAAACCCATTCCCACTAGATACCATTGAGGGACACACTATGATGGGCATCACATATTGTATGGTAACATATACACCACAGGGATAAGTATTGGGTCACCTGACATTTCCAGCCATATGTGTTTCTTCCCCAAACTAAAAACACAATTTTATACATGATGCCTTTGGATATGGTAGCAAGACATTTTCCATTCTCAGGAGACCCAAACATGTTCCAGCATGACAATGTCCTTGTGCACAAAGCCTGCTCCATGAAGATCTGCTTTACAAGAGTTGGAGTGGAAGATCTCCTGCTTTTAGAGCTCTGACCTCAACCCCATTGAACACCAGTACCTGACTTTACTAACACCCTTGTAATACTTAATGAGCAACATCTCCATTATATAGTGGAACATCTGCCCAGGGGAATGAAGGTTATTATAACGTAAATGGAGATTGGAATACGTTGTTCAAAAAGCAAAAACTGAATCTTATTGTCAGATATTTACAAAGTTTTGTCCATATACAGTATGTATTTATAGCATGGAATCTGGAAGAATGTAGAAATAAGGAGACCATGCGAAATAGGGAATTCTGGAACAAATACAAAGAAGTGAGCTTTAAAAAGTTCATCGGGATATAATAAAAATATATATTCTTCGAGGTGTGTATGTGTTGTAAGTTGGTATTGGTATTTAGTTTAGAGGAAATAAAATGTCTAGTGATGAAAGAAAAAAGTTTGAAACAAGCTTCCAAAAGTTTAGTTACATGTCTGAGTCAGAACATATTCTAAAAACTGGAACTATTCTGTTGCAAATAAAATAAAATGTATATTATTACTAATTAGAGGTCGACCGATAAATTGGTGTTGCCGATTAATTGGCACCGATAGTTGATTGCTAGAAGATCCATACCGATAGTTTTTCCGGCTTCCGGTCAGCTATCATTACGAGAGAACCCTTTAGAGGCGAATCACTGACTCCACGTGCTGTTTGTTTTCAGTGCTGGAGTGTTATTTATTTATTTATTTATTTATTTATTTATTTATTTATTTATTTATTTATTTATTATCATCCAGTATCTATTTTAAAAAACTATCGGTTAATCAATCAGTTATCCAACTTAACTATCAATATCGGTCGACCTCTTTTATAGACTGGCTAATCACTAGCAATGAGATCACAAGCATTAAATCAACACTTTTGTGTTTTTCGGGAAAGAGATTATAGACTTTCTTTCTTTCCGCAGGTAGGGATCTTGGAGTGTGCAGTAAAGCGTTGTGCTGTGCAGATCGCCAGTGCTTTGGAGTTCATCCACCGCCTGGGATTGGTGCACCGTGACATCAAGCCCGAGAACGTGCTTCTTCTGGACTCCCAGTGCCGCCATGTTAAACTGGCCGACTTCGGCTTGACGCAGAAACGTGGTACTCTGATCCAATTCATCTCCAGCACTCTGCCCTACATGGCCCCAGAGCTGTGCGCCATGGTGCAGGAGAACGGCCAGGAAAATCCTAAAGCACCACCACTCAGCATCCAGCCCAGCCTAGACTCCTGGGCCTTTGGTGTGCTGCTTTTCTGCATCCTTACAGGTTTCTTCCCCTGGGAAAGCTGCACAAGTGCTGACAGCTTTTACGAGGAGTTTGCTGAGTGGCGGCAGGACCCCGGGACAACTGAAATCCCCACGCAGTGGATGAGGTTCACACCGGTGTGTATGGAGATGTTCGCCAGGCTGCTGACGCCGGAGCCCAACGACAGGTCCATGGCCGATGTAGTGAAAGGGTATATTGGGAAGGACTGGGTGAGGCCAAAGCATGCAAATTTACTCGTAGGGGACCGAGGAGGAGTTAGCACCATGACACCACTGAGCAGCCCTTGCCGTAGCAGCCCAGTACTGCAATAATGCCTTGATATCACATTCCTACACCGTCTCGTGGTTGCAAATTTGTTGAATATGGCACGCAATTGGTTGAAGGGTGAGAGGCGGGGCTTGGGGTAATTTTTTTTTATTATTTTGTTGCGTACCTTATAAACCAAAAAAGGAAATATATGTTTATCTTTATATAAACTTTAGAAATAAAGATGCACAAGAAAAAAAACGTTTAAACGTCAAGCCTTGTGCTTTGGAATTTTTGTTTTTTTTATTCGAAAGCATCAGTCGCACTCGAATTTTTTGCGACGGAGAAATTTCAGCACCATTTAAAAGAAAAAAACGCCAGACAATTAAAATTAAGTTGTATAGTTTGTACCCTGTTTTTGAGATATAAATTATAGAAATAAAATCTTTATCAATAATAATCTGATGGTGAATATAATGAATTTCTATTGTAAGGGTCAGAGTTTTAATTTAAATGGAATGCAAGAAGACACTATATTTTTGTGTTATATAGTTTATGTTTATGTTTATGTTTATGGGTTACTTCACGATAATCATCATGGTGTGTTGTTGTAAATATATGATATCCTGTATACAGTAATGACAGTATATTTCTCATTGCATGAGTAGAGCTTCAATATTGTATAATTGTCTTTCAACAGTTTTATGACACTTCTGAATTTGTATTAAACAATAAATCGGCACTTTAGAGAATGTCTTTCGATCTCTTGCCTGTTCGAGCACATGTTCGAGCATAGTGCCCCTGTGCCCCATTAAGATCTGCTTTCCATGGGTTGGAGTGGAAGATCTCATTCTATAGAGTGTCTACTGGAACATCTTCCCAGAACAGTGAAAATTATTATAACAAAAGTGGAATGAGATGTTTCAAAAATCATGTGTTATCATAGATCTTATGTCCACATCAGGTCCCACAAATTTTTTAATGATCTACACACACACACACACACACACACACACACACTTTAAACCTCACACCCTTTAGCATTAAACAATCTACTGGCATCTCATGCAGCTGGTAGTTGAATGATAGACAATATGGTGGTGGTGTGTATTGGCACTGTTGTTGATGTCCCAGTGCATGGCTTGTGTGTCCTGTAAACCAGGGGCACTTTGGCTCAGACTGTGCATTTTGCAGCATATTTAAAGTGTTACGCCGACCAGGATCCAGTTTCCATCGTGATCGACGGGCAACAAGCTCACTGCACTCCTTCATTGGCGTCCATTGAAAAAACAGCATTAAAGCCAAAGCGAGAAAGATCTCGGCTTTGCAGGGAATATAAATCAACACCCTGACTGTTTAATATGCCGGAGCTGTAGATCCGCAGTAAACTTAACACGCTGACATGAAGAGGCAGCTGTGTTGGAAATTCGCCCTAGATTCTATTACAGTAGCTTGCAAATAACCCGTTTTGTGAGCAACTCTGGCAGGAAAATAGATCGGTTTTCATCTCAATCTCGACGAGCTCTAACGTTCGTTTCTGGAAGCGTTGATCTGGGCGACGCCAGAGTGAGATGGGATGAAGTCATCACAAGACATTTGAGTGCAGCTGTTTTTATTGATACTTAACACGTACACTATCTGGAGTGAAAGGTTGCCTACTAATGAGTAACCTTTCTTTTATTACTGTGTTCTGTATGTATCCAGATAAGACTGATTTATCTGCTTTAGTCGAATGCACAAAGAAAAGAAAACTCAAGCTTTTTTAAGTGGAACAAAAAAACAGCCCTAATTACAGGTCAAGTCGAGTTGAATCGGGGATAATGACTTGTTATAGACCTCTTTAAGTGCCAGTAATGGACGCCCATAAACCTTTCTGTTCAGTTTGTGCTTGCTTCTTGTTGACCCCAAATAAATCAAGACCTGTGAGTGGCCATTTTAAAGTTTACCCTTCACCCTTTGGGTCTACTCTGATTAATGGCTATAGCGACCATGAAAGTTATAGCTAGCTAGGTTTAAAAAACATCTCTGAGCTCAGGTTGTATGAAACATTAGCAGGCGATTACCACGTTGAACACTTGTGCAAATGAATTCCACTTGTAAGGTTCTTTAGTTTGCTTTCAACAGTTTTGACACCAAGTTATGCCCGATATTCACTTGGCAGTTGGCTGGTACTTGTTCTGATCCCCAGACTACAGATGTGCCATTCTGAGGGCACGTAAACTTGCACAGGGGGTGAAAGGGTGAAAAGGCTTCGGGTTTTCTTTAGACAACAGCTGAAGTGACATCACATCGTGCGATTTGTGTGCACACTTTGTCTTACATGCCATGTGCAAGCAAAAGTAGATGTACTGTAACACTCGTACATTGGCTTTCCAAAGTGAACCGCTGTCCCTGATCTCCCAGCAGGCTTTGTAACAGATGCTTTGGCCGAGAAGCTTAATCTCTTGGTGAGAGAATGGATTTCATTGATTGATAATGACATTGTGACCTATTAATAAACCCTTAGTTATACTCTGTTATGGAAAATAACCGGGGTAGGAGAGTCAACAGTTTCCTATACCACCGTACACAAATCTGTGTGTGATGAAAGTCATTCTGATCTATCATTTGTGCTGTGTGGTACAGTGGTGTGGTAATCATATAGGGTGTAGACCATAGATGATGCCTTTTCCTGTGTATAGAATTTATCATTATTTTTCTGTCAGAACATGGAAAAACAAGAATTGACAGTATTTGTTGTTATAAAATGCCATTATTTTTCCTGGAATCCTCTTGTTGATTTTCATGTCATGGTTCTGAATGACCAGGTGGTTATCTGCTGTTTATATTTTCCCAGTTTAATTCAATTCATTTTTATTTGTAGAGCACTTTTAACAACTAAAGCGGTTTTACATTTGTATAAAATAATGTATAAGTATGTATTTGATCCTTATAATAAGGAAAGTATATTCGTAATGAGTGAACCAGTGGTGACTGTGGTGAAGAAAAATCTCCCATAGACTTCATGAGGTAGAAACCTTGAGAAGAACCAGACTCCAAAGGAAACCTCATCCTCATCCCAAACAACAAACATCCATTTATTACAGTTCCATTATCAATGAGCTGTTCTGTACAGTGATGGACGCTTACATGCGGAACTGTTCATAACTGTGTTCCTGAGCACATTGTTGATATTAATTACGGTCCAAATCCAGCCTCAAAAATCAATAAACAAATGTCAAATCCAAAACAAATAACTGCAGAAAGTTACACAACATAATCAGCATAAAATATTTTAGCAATGCAGTTTACAAAAGAAGTGTTAGTCACTGTAGCTGGCGATGGAGACACACTGAGACTTTGTGAGAAGTTCTGACTACAGAATGCTTCCCTGAGTGTTTCACCAAATCTCCTTAAATACTCAAATCATCATGAACACTCATAAATTCAAAGTAATAAAAGCTTTGCAAACCCTTTCTTGGGACAGGAGGTGACCTTAAAACCCAAAAACCATCTCGGGTAAAAACCAACACTTGATAAAGATCTTCTCCACAACCACACTCACATCAGTAGGACAGAATTTTCCCAAAACCTGAGATCTTTATTTCTGGTCTGTTCTACTGATATGTGACTGAGATCATATTTCCAATTAAAAATTCATACATTCCTAAAATGTAATTATTACAGTATGCAGGTAAAGTAGCTTGAATTCCGGGAACTTCTAAGTCACCTTTCCATGACACAGCCATATCCCCAGGAGGGAAAGAGGGGGCCCAAGGATGGGTAAGAGGGCATGTGAACAAATGGCTTTCTCTCCTCAGATTAAAGCGATCCTCTCCCCTTAGATTAAAGAGATCCTCTCCTCAGATTAAATAGATCCTCCTTTAGATTAAAGAGATCCTCTCCTCAGATTAGAAAGTTTATTGTTTTGTTGCATGGCAGGTTTCGGGTTCAGGCCTCATGGAAAAATCTGACCATCCTTACACTATCTCTTCCTACCTTTACGAGGTTTTATACAACACCAGAATAACCTGCCTCAATGTCATAAGGAACGAACGCACACCATGGGTTTAGTGGAATAATAATAGGAGATGGACTCCACAAGCTTTCCAGGGACTAATGGTAATGTTAACCTTGTAGAACGTGGAGAAGGTATGGCACCTACTGTAGGCAACACATGTGTGATCCTATTGGAGTGCAATCCCTTCAAGTAATGCCCACTAGGAGGATATGTTCCAAATAGAGAGGCATGTCATGGTAGAGGCCAGGTTTTTGGCCAGACTGTAGGTCATAGTGATGAAATACATCATATAGTTGACCAGTGTGACTTAAAATCAGATGGTCAAAGTGTTGCAATGGTAATTTTTGATAGATATTGCAATTTTTTAAGGATAGACAGTATTTAAAAAAGACCTATTTTGTCGAGTTTGTATAAAAGTTTTGGAAATGCCAGTTATGTAATGTCATATCATTGAAAAATGTGTTTGTAAATTGGCAGTGTAGGAATGTGGGTGATGATGTAAGGCTCTGCATGTTGCTTAATATGAGACATTTTGCTTCCCTATGCAAAGTCCAGGCTTGAGATGGTATGAAGTGATGAAGTGATCCGCTTAGTGCAATACAAATCAAAGCACCTCTGAAAAATTCCATTAGTGTCCTAAGGGAAGTGTAAAACAACCGGCATGTTAAAGCCAGTTTAAACTCTGGAATGTTCCAAAGTTCTATTCTGAGGTTCTCTGACCTGACATGCCATTTCAGCTTCTGAGGCTGATCACTGTGTTTATATACAACACTGTAAACACCATTTTCAAATGAGCCCCTTTGGGTAAATCTGTAGCGAGCTTGGAATAGCGATCCAGGCTAATTCAGTGCAAATTTATGTGTTTGGAAAGACAACAAATCATCAACTTACTTAAAAGCCTTCTGACTTTTGCCGCATGGCTCTTTCACAAACACGCCCTTGTAGTGCAAAAAAAAAAAAAAAGGGAAAAATGATCAAAATAAAACCAGACTTGTTCTTTTCCTGTTGTGTCTGCAGGAAGTTACAGCTCTACCTCTGCCATGTTAATCTGTACTCTATGTGACTCTTAGGACACGCCTCCGTCAATCAATAATAATAAAAGTAAAGCACATATACTAATAATTATATATATATATAAATATTATTTTTTACCAATGCAAATATGTTAAAAACGATGCATTGTGCTACAAAACACAACTTGCATCCAATGCCCACGTTTTAAAATCGATGCATCACAATGTTAACTTTTATGCCGATGCACCGATGCAAATCGCTGAATCGTACCGTCACTATTCTGTACTGCCCCAGTCACATAATATCATTCAAATTGACATAGGGATACAATTCCAAGGATGTCCAGCAGCTGTGTTTTCCTGAGTTCTAGTTTCAATTGATAAGCTGCCGTCCATGTTGAGATTTCAGCCAGACATGCAGAGATCTGTGCCGAAATATAAATGTCAGAGGGAGGAGAGGGAATAATAAGTTGAGTTTTATTCACATATCAGTGGTATGCAAACACTTGTGAATCCCCCCCCCCCCCCTCAAGAGAACATCAGAGAAGCCAGCACTGAGCCTTGTGGGAAACAAGTGGAGAGTCTGTATGGAGCAGACACGAATCCCCTCAAAGTCATCTGATATGACCATCTCTGAAGATAAGAAGCAAACTATTCTATATAATCTCTGTCATGAATTCCAAGACTAATGAGGATGTTCTGACATTGTTAAGGGCTACTTAGAGATTGAAAAGGATGAAGCTGATGAATGTTTGGCTGATCTTCTCAGTAATAAGTTAAAGTGCAGTTTATGGTGAATGTACTGCTTTGAAGGAAGCCTGGATAGGTTCTTAGAAGTTAGCTTGGGTTTAATTAAGAGATTGTGAATGTGAAGGCATGAACATCATATCACCCACAGTGAATAGAAAATAATACGAAGGGTCGATCTTCAGAAAGAGACAAAACATTTGTGAACACCTGAGCATAAGATTGGTTTGTGCTTTTTGAACATCCCATTTACTGCTATAATAAGCTCCACTCTTCTGGAAAGATGTTCTACTGATTTTGTGGATGTTTGTGTTTATTCAACATTTCAAGGGTGTTAGTAAAGCGTGGTACTGATGTAGGTGAGAAGGTGAGGAGGTCTGGGGTGCAGTCAACATTCACATTCTATCCAAAAGTGTTGAATAGGGTTGGAGCTGTATAACAGGAGATCTTTCACTCCAAACCATGTAAAGCAGATCTTCATGGAGCTGGCTTTGTGCACAGGGGTATTGACATGGAACAGGTTTGGGGTCTCCTAGTTTAAATGAAGGCAACATTTCATGCTCCTGCATCCAAAGACGTCTGATACAACTGTGTGTCTCCAACGTTGTGGTAATATTTTGGGGAAGGACCACATCTGGCTGGAAAAGTCTGGTTACCCATGTAGACATTATGTGGAATATCAGATCTGATACAGATGTACAAAGTCGGATCATATTTTTTTCTCAGATCAACAGGATGCAATAGAGAAAATGGCTTTGTGTGCTGTAAATCAAACTATAAGTGTGTTTGAGACATAGAGTTTAATGTACAGCATCCGAGCCATTCCTCAGTCTTCCTGTTCATCACAGAACATTCATCATGAACAAACATCAAAAGATTTTATAGGGCAGAGGGAGTTTTATTTCAGGAATATATTTAATATATTGTTGGGAAATAAAGCAAACACAGGCAGTTAATACTGAAGAAACTTCAACATGGGATTGAGGCAGGAACTAAACAAACAAAGAGCAGACAGGTCAGAATGTCCATACTAAAACTTGCATATCTTTTTTACATATATTGCATTTGGCAGCCTTACCAAAAGCGACTTGTATCATTTATACACTGAGCAGTTGAAGATCAA
>NC_139584.1:1432268-1469768 GCF_946808225.1 Silurus aristotelis
ATGGTTTAGGGGTGAGCTGGACCGCAGAGTGAAGGCAAAAGGGCCAACAAGTGCCAAGCATCTCTCGGGGAACTCCTTCAAGACTGTTGGAAGACCATTTCAGGTGACTACCTCTTGAAGCTCATCAAGAGAATGCCAAGAGTGTGCAAAGCAGTAATCAAAGCAAAAGGTGGCTACTTTGAAGAACCTACAATATGACATTTTTCAGTTGTTTCACACTTTTTTGTTATGTATATAATTCCATATATAATTCCACATGTGTTCATTCATAGTTTTGATGCCTTCAGTGTGAATCTACAATTTTCATAGTCATGAAAATAAAGAAAACTCTTTGAATGAGAAGGTGTGTCCAAACTTTTGGTCTGTACTGTTTATATACACACTGTAAATATATGATATTTCTAGAAGCTGGTTTGGTTAAACAGAGTGGAACTGCTCCATTGCGCTCATCAGTCGTGTTACATCTCACTGCATCATTATCAGTGGAGATCATGCAGGAAAACTTAATCAAGAAAATAATTCTAAACAAAACAACAAAATACCATTAGGGACCGCAAATTGATTGTACATCATATATATATATATATATATATATATATATATATATATATACATTCACACTGTATGGACAAAAGTATGTGGACACCCGACCATAAAACTGTGCCTCTTTTTGAACATCACATTTCACATCATATTCACTTTCTCCACTCTTCTGGGAAGATGCTCCACTAGATTTTGTCGTGTGATTGGGGAGATTTATGAAGATTTATTCAGCGTTACATAGATGTTAGTAGGTTAGTGGTAGATGTTTGGCAGGTAGTGATGTTTGGCTGAGGTGAGGAGGCCTGGGTTGCAATAGGGTTGGGAATTGGAGCTCTATAGCAGGAGATCTTCCACCCCAAACCATGAAAAGCAGATCCTCATGGTGCTGGAGCTTTGTGCACAGGGGTATTGTCATGCTGGAATAGGTTTGGGTCTCCTAGTTCAAGTGAAAGGAAAGTTTCATGCATCGTCCAAAGTCGTGCTCTACATTTGCACCTCCAAGATTGTGGTAACAGTTTGGGGAAGAAGCACATATAAGTAGAAAGTTCTGGTGTTCCAATACTTTTGGCCATACAGTGATTTAGTGAGCATACTAACTGAAGATGTTTTGGATCGGAACCGAATGAACTGATGGCTGTAATGCACACAGCACCGTGAGTGTTGTAGGATCTTACCTGTGCACGCCAGTGAAACGACATCTTCACAGTTGTCCTCCCATGAGTTGCACTGCCACAGATTGTTTTCTTTTCCTGTGCAGCTCACAGAGCGAGCGTTACCCTGGGACTTGGTGGACCAGGCTCTGAAGAACATGCTGCAGTTCAACTGTTGACAGAGCTCATGGAACACCTGCTGCGTCTGCTGTGACTTGTAACACATGGGACCGTTCTTAAGCATCACCTCACCGCTGCAGTTGCCTTTGAGTGTTACCTGAGGTTTGTCTGTGGGAAAACACACACACACATGCACACACACACACACACACACACACACACACACACACACACACACACACACACACAGTGAGCACATTATACATGATTTTATAAACATATTAGCCCAATGCTTAAACAAAAAAATAATTAATTAACCAATCAATCAATCAATCAATCAACCAATCAATCATTTAATCAACCAATCAATCAATCAATCAATCAACCAACCAAACAATCAATCAATCAATCAATCAATCAATCAATCAATCAATCGATTTAAAAAAGTCCTTTATCTTGTGGATTTGTATCCAAAAATGCTAAATAAACATCTGCTCATTGAAATGGGAAAATCTGCTCAAGTTGCTTCTCCAGAAACAAAAACATTAAATAAATGCACCCTGCTAGTCCAAAAGTATTGGGACACCCACCCGTTCCACCCGTATCTGTTTCTTCCCCAAACGGGTGCCACAAATTTAAAGGCACACAACTGTATTGAAGATTTTTTTCTTCACTTATTAGAAAATTTGGAAACTCAAACATGTTCCAGCTCCATGAAGATATTTTTACTTTGGATGGAGTGGAAGATCTCCTTCTATAGAGCTCTGACCTCAACCCTATTGAACATGGATGAATGTAAACGTGCGGCCTCCTCACCTCACCCACGTTAGTAGCTGACTTTACTAACGCCCTTGTGGCGGAATGAATCTCTACAAGCACACAAAATCTGGTGGAACATCTTCCCAGAAGAGTTAAAGTTATTTAGACATTAAACAGGGACTAAATATGGAATGGGATGTTTAGAAAAGACGTACAAAATCTTACGCAATCTTAACATTAAATCAGCTAATTATAGATCATTTGATTTGCTGAGTAGGAAATTCAAATTAACATGTTCTGACCAATCAGAATTCAGAATTCAATAGTACCACTTCATCAGATCTCCAGTGTTACTGTATATACAATATAATCATTTTTGGTTCAACTGGTGTACTTTAACACTCTCAGGTTCCCGTACCCATGCAGCTGACGTGCAGATGATGATTCCCTGTAGGTGCCTTTTCCTTCTCACAGTCCCAGATGCTTCTCTGGTTCTCTGTGCAATTGTAGCTCTTCTTCCAGTAAGGAAAAACCCGCTGTTCTTTCTTCGTAGAGTTATAAACTTTTCCACAATTTAAATATTTGCACAACTGATCACTTTCCCGATTGCCCCAACCATCGCTGCTCACTGCGTAGATTTGCTCTTTATTCTGGAGGTAGACTTCACCTGTGCAGGCTTGTTCAGTGCTGGTGAGCAGCAATCTTCTCCAACCTGGAAAACAAAGTAAACGTTAATGACACGTGTCGATCAGAACAATTCATTAGAAACACGATATTGGGAAAAGTCACTTTATGTGTGAACAATTCAAACACTTGATGTTGTGACTGTACTAAAGAACGGAAGTGCTCCAAGGAAGGAACAGTGGTGAACGGGTGACAGGGTCATGGGTGGCCAAAGCTCATTGATGCACATGAGGAGCGAAGGATATGGACACCATAAGATTGGTGTGTGATTCTATTTCGAAAATCCCGTTCCAAATTTAGTTCCATTTGCAGTAATAAACTCCACTCTTCTGGGAAGATGTTCCATGAGATTTTTCTTTTTAGATTTGTGCTCATTCACAATTACAAGAGTGTTAGTCATGTCAGGTACTGATGTAAGTGAGGTTGACGAGGTCTGGGGTGCAGTACATGTATCCATTCATGTTCATTGGAGTTGAGATCAGAGCTCTATAGCAGAAGATCTTCAGCTCCAAAAGCTGGATTTGTGCACAGGGGCATCGTCATGATGGAGCAGGTTTTGGTACAAAGGGAGTGTTAAAAGTGTGGTGAAGATCCACATACATGTGTGTATATATATATATATATAAATTTTTTTATCTATAATTTCTCCTTAACATGAAGGTTTACTTCAGGTCCTGACACGTGTAAAACACGTGCCTTTCTAATATAACCACTGTTGAGTAAAATGTATACAGTACCTGTGCAATTGAGGAAGCCACCTTGGCATTGTTTTACTGCACTTTTGGAGAAGTCACAGTTGGAAATGTTCCCATCCGAACACGTGACTCCTGTCACTCCTTTGCTCTTTAACGTGCTGCTGAGAGCCTCGTCGAAACTGACCGCATTTCCACAGCCCAGCATTGTACACATTGCATTCTGGGTCTTAGTATTGATTCCCTTTGCACACACTGATTGCCAAACTCCGGCGTAAAACAGCTTCAGGTTTCCAGCGCACTTATCTCTCGGGTCTTCCATCACAGCGCTCACGCTTCCTGTGAAGAATTTCATGTAGGTTATAAATAATAAAGAAATGCTGCTTCACATTTATTTACATTCATATTAACATAATAACCAGATTTAATAAACTACACACTGCTGAGAAGTGACATAGTCCCCATTATATTTAGTGCCACCTGATTTCCCCACACACAATTGTGTAGGACCCCTTTAAATGTGCGAGGATGAAATTTTTCCTTCATTGAACTGGGAGACCAAAACCTGTTCCAGCATGACAGGGCCCCTGTGCACAAAGCCAGCTCTATGAAGATCTGCTTTCCATGGGTTGGGATGAACACCTTTAAGATGTTTTTTTCACATTGAGTACACCCCAGTAGGCTTCATCACCTCATCTACATCCGTACCTGACTACAAATCTCCACAAAATCTAGTGGAACATCTTCCCAGAAGAGTAGAGGTTATTAGAACAGCTACATCTCTCCTTTAAATATAATATGGACAAGAAGGAACGGGACTTTTTTTTAGATATTTGACCTTGCTCTGACCTTGACCCTGTTTAGCTCAATTCCAAAATCGAATCAGTTCTTATACTGGGTCCCTACTGGTTAATTATTTAGTTTTTTATTCAGTTTAGTTTATTTAGGTATTGCCTATAAAATTCATACTTATGTTGGAAAACTCAATGATAGTCATTAGTGTGATGTGTCCAGAACCAATGGTAGATAATTATTATAATTATTGCCTGTTTTTTCCCCCGTGAAGAGAATAGAATCTTTACCTGTGCATGCAACGTAGGCTGCATTTTGGCATAAGGTAGTGTCTTCAAGTTGTACGAAGTTGCACTGGTTGAAGTTCTGAGCTGATTTAGAACAGTGTACACTGGCTATGGTCACTCCATCTCCAGTTTTCTTCCTGCTGTACTGCTCGTTGATCACATCTCCACAGCCCAGGTTTTTACAGAGCATTCTCGACTGCTCTTTTGTCCAAGTGTCCTCACAAACCCCACACTTTTCATTGGAGCACACCAGAACCTTCCCGTGACATTTGTTCTCCAAACGTACCTCCCTGGAGCCTGAGATAAAAGATCAAGTGCCCATAAGAGCATGACATTACAAAGATTTGATATGATTTTGTTTTAATCAGACATTGCCAATATAGAAATGTATCTCAAGTTCTTCTTTTCAGTGTGTACCTGAGCATTTCACATGAGCATACTGAGTTTCTGAGCAACTGGAGGTTGAGTTTGGTTTTACAGTGCAATTGAGGGGGTTTGTGATGATGATATCTTTGTTTTGAGGGGACATGCAATGATTCCATGTACACACTTCTTTAGCCTTTTCATCCGTGATTTTCTGCATGTATTCACCTGATTCAGACTTCACTCTGCCTTCACATGAAGAGTTGCCATGCAAAAACCAGAGCTCATACTCTGTCAGGAAAAAAGTCAGAATCAGGTCAAAGCCCTATGGAATCTGTAAACTTAAAGGTTTAGAATTATAAACAATTGTGGACATATTAAAGTGGTAATGAAGAAAAAAAAAACAAGAAGGCGTTAAAGTAAAGAATAGATTGAGACTGATAAAGAAAACTTATGGAAATATAAGGCAAGGCAGGAGACTGGAGAAGGAACTGTGAGAAAGAACGAGAATGATAGGTGGATGGAAGGCATGTTTGAAAGACAGACTGATGTTTAGGAGACTGGTGAAAGAGGCTGGTGTAGAGAAACTACAGATGTCTCTCAGGGCCTGAAGCTGGACAACGATGTAAAGAGGTCTTTGGAAAACAGTGTTTCAAAAGTGGATGTTCATCTCTATATCATTTCATATGACTTGAGTTTTCAATTAATATGCAATAATTCACAATTTTATTGACAATCTTCTGAGAAATGTATGTTACTGTATTCCTTTCATTATTTTATCTTCAGAACTGCTTAATTGGGTCGCAGTATCACTGCACCAAACAATCAACTGGTCTTAGAGAATAAATATTCTGGATTGAAATGCAGTCCTTTACAAGGCACCACACACATTCTGTACACACAAACACAATCTATTTCACCTAGAAACAAATTTATTGTACAACAACCCAATTCCAAAAAAGTTGGAACACTGTGCAAAAAGTTAATAAAAACAGAATGCAACAATTTGCAAATCTCATAAATCCACATTTTAGTCAACAAAAAAACAAATCAAATGTTCAAACTAAGAGTGTAAACAATTTTAAAGAAAAAATATGGTCATTCTGAATTTTATGGCTTTAACACGTCTCAAAGAAATGGTCATGTTTACAACTAAGTAGCATCAAGTCTTCTTTCTGTATGCATTTGGGAACTGAGGAGACCAGTTCCTGAAGTTTTGGGAGAAGAACGTTGTCCCAAATGTGTCTGATACAGAATTCTAGCTGCACAATAGTTCTGGGTTTCCTTTGTTGCACCAAATGTTTTCAAATAGTGAAAGGTCTAGACTGCAGGCAGGTCAGTGCAGCACCCACACTCTCCTACTGTGAAGTCATGATGTTGTAATATATGCAGTATGCAGTTAGCATTGTCTTGCTCAAATATGGAGCCTTCCCTGGAAAATAAGTTTTTTCTGGATGGAACATTTGTTGCTCTAAAACCTGGATATATCGTTCAGCGTTGATGGAGCCTTTCCAAATGTGCAAGCAGCCCATTCCACAGGCACTAAAGCACCACCACCACCATACCATCAGAGATGCCCTTTTTTTTTAACTGAACGCTAATTACAAGCCAGATAGTCCCTATCCTCTTTAGTCTGAAAGATGTGGTGTCCATGGTTTCCAAAAAGAAATAAAAACTTCAACATATTTTTTAAACATTATGCCTTAGGACATTTTTTTCATTTCATTTTCTCCCGCTTATCCGTAATTCGGGTCGCGGGGGCAGCAGTCTAAGCAGGCCCTGCCTTCGACTGCTGCCCAATCCTCACAGCACCGTCCCTTACGGTCCCTCCTGCAGGTGGTGAGCCCACGGGAAGGGCCTTAGGACATGACTGTTTTAAATGCAGTGGCCCCTGAGGGCCCAAAAATCATGGCCATCCAATATTTATTTTCACCCTTGTCGCTTGTGCACAGCTTTTTTCCAGATTCTTTAAAACTTTTGATGATATGTTCTGTAAATTATGAGATACTTAACTGTTTTGCAATTTGATGTTGAGGAAAATTATTCTGAAATTGTTCCACAGTTTGTAGACTCAGACTTTCACATATTGGTGAGGCTCTGCCCGTCTTTACTTATGAGAGACTCTTCCTCTCTAAGATACACTATTTATACTTAAACATTTTACTGAACTGCTGTTAATTAACCTCATTAGTTGTGAAATGTTTCTCCAACTGTTTAATTTTAATACCACACACTTTTTCCAGACTTTTGGTGCTTCGTCCTAATTTTTTTAAACGTGTTGCAGCATCAAATTTAAAATGACCTTCATTTTTTCTTAAAATGGTACATTTTCTCAGTTTCAACATTGCGAATAAACATTGTGAATAAACATTGTGAATAAAATATGGCTTTATGAGATTTGCAAAATTATTGCATTTTGTTTTTTTTTATTTACCTTTCACACTTATTGGAATTGAGGTTGTACTATATCCACTTTTAGGATGTATAAAAGAGTGCATACATTCACACAACTGAATTAGAACCACCCCCTGTGTTTGTGTGGACTACAATTCATATAAAAATATCAACACAATCCAATATAATAAATGTCATACTTTTGCAGATGATGATGACATCCCCCTTAAAGCCCTGGTTTTGCATCCTACACTGTGATATGTCAGAGCCATTGCAAGTCAGCTTCTGATCCAGTGCAGGAAACTTGCTCTTGACAAAGTTATGTTTTTCATTAACCACTGAGTCTCCGCAATCGAGATATTGACACACCATGTCCGAATTTTGCTTCGTCCAGCCTTCAGAGTTCATTTTCCACCAGGAATCCTGGGGCTTTATCTCCAGTTGGCCTGCGCACTTGTCCAGACCGTAGCTCAGATGCATTTCCAGAGAGCCTGACAATCAAGAGGAGAAGGATTAAGAGGCACTAGAAAAAAACAGGAAAACACTGAATAAATGAAATGGAGGAGACAAACAATAAATTCGGAAGAAACCTCAAATTGAAGGAAAGATAAGACAAGGAAATTGATGGAAAGGCTGAAAAAGAGACTGCAGGGGAAGCAGAACAAGGAATTTGGGAGAAATTAAAAAAGGGAGACTGGGACTGAAAGTTACATTAGAAAAAAAGGCTGAAGAAGAGATTAAAAGACAGACTGGAGAGGAGAGACAAGAGAGAGACAAAAGGAGGCATAAGAATGAGGGAGCCAACGGACAGACTGAGGTGTTGAGACTAGCGGAGAAACTGCTGGAGAGACTGAACGATGCTGTTCGGTTTTCAGGGTATGGAGCTGAAATACGGAGTTTAAGAGAAGTTTGGAAATTATTTGGTTGCAGTTTCTCACAGTAAAAGATCAAAGTAAAGATTAGCATAAAAATGAAAAACAAGAAAATATAAATATATGTATATTAAGTGAAATGAAATGTGTAGCGACAGTGAAAGAACAGAAAAGTCAGACTACAATAATGATTATAAAAGTATTACACATGCAACAAATTTTGATTATTTCACTGAGATTATTGCACATAATTGCCTGAGGTATTAACAATATGTAAGTGTGGCATGAAAATATTTAAATATATCTATTTATATACTATGTACAAGTTAGAAAAGTGTGACCAGTGATATTAAGCAGGATCATTTACATGTATATTACTACAATGATGTCTTTAAAGGGACATTTTACTTTTTTTAATGACAAAAATCTAATTAAGGCTTGTGTCAGTGCATGGATTCATACTGGCAGCTCTGCCACACCCCAATGAAGACATTATTGTAGAAATATCCTTGTAATTGTTCATGAAACAGGAACCTTGTTTAACTTTCATAAAGAACTATAACTTAGTTTATTATAGTACAGTTACCTGAGCATGTCACATTGATGGTTTTGCAAGGTCCATTTGCATCAGACTTGTATATGCACTCCCACAGAGATTTCTCCTGTCCGTCGCATTCAACAAGGCTAATCATGCTTTCCTTCAATTGAGTGTTTAGCGATACAGAGAGCAGGCTTCCACATTTCAGCTCTCTGCACACCACCTCACCAGCTTTCTCAAAGGAAACGTTGTCCCCGACACACACCGCCTGGTGAGCGCCATTCACATTTACGTAGACCTCCCCATAACACATCAGCGTACTTTTCTCGTTTATTAGCTCTACCTTGACCCGATCTGAAAGACATGGCCAACTGAAGCTTAAAACCAAACTTATAATAAAATTTTTATTAAATGACACAAAAATCTGCTCACCTGTGCAATTAAGCGTTGTGTTTACGCATGGATTCACAGCGGCAGTTTTTCCACACTTCATCTTAGCACACATTTTATCCAGCTCACTCTTATTAAACCCTTGACACAATTCTCCCTTCCAATTTTCTGCAGTGCCGTACTTCTTCTTCTCCAAAGTTCCTTTACAAACATCAGCACCACCATGCAGACGGACATGCTCATAACCTGTTCAATAAAAGCAACCGGACACGACTTTCCATTAGGTACCACAGTTCACACTGTATGGGATTTATGATGTTACATTTATACAGTAAATTATAGAGGTTTTAAGAGTCCATGCATTATAGTATCATGTCTTGTTTTCCCGTGATTTTGGCATAACGTGGATTGTTTTCTCGTGATTGTGACTTCATTTTCTCATGACTTCGACATCGGAAGAATTTTTTTTCACAAGAAAATGAAGTCGATTTATTAAGAAAATAAATTTTTTTTTATTAAATTGCATGGCCTCCTAGGACTTCCGTAGGGAAAATCATCTGAGAATTAAAACCAATTCCCTCAGAATGCACTGATTTTAACACAAATTGAAGTTTTTTTTTCATTTTTATACTTATTAAAACAAACTTATTTTACTGAAACAATGCAGAAAGATTTTATTTAACGTTACACACAGTATTTTATCGCTGACCAAAGAACGAAACGCTAAAAAGCAACGTTGACTTTGTTCATCGAAATAATAAATGATCAAAACACAAAATTTCAGACGTCTTTGGATGATGAAACATGAAAATTTTCCTTTACTTGAACTAGGAGACCCAAACCTGTTCCAGCATGATACAAAGAACAAAGTTCCAGCTCCATGAAGATCTGCTTTACATGGGTTGGAGTGGAAGCATGAATGTGAAAGCTGACTGCACCCCAGGCCTCCTCACCTTCTCACCTACATCGAATATCCACAAAATAACCTGGAACATCTTCCCAGAAGAGTAGAGCTTATTATTACAGTAAATAGGGACTAAATGCAGATGTTCAAAAAGAAGTACCGTATTTTTGGACTATAAGCCGCTACTTTTTCCCCACGTTTTGAACCCCGCGGCTTAAACAACGAAACGGCTAATTTATGGATTTTTCCTGGGTTTTTCCCGGTTTCACAAACTTCAAGCCAAAAAACTGAACCCCATAACATTAGACCAATGAGATTGCAGAACGGAAACGAAAAAACGCACTTCACCTGTGTTCTGAGCTGCACGGCATCGGGAGAAAAACTTACATCGGGTGATTTTTAAACGCACGACAATGCCAAAAGATAAACTCCCGAGAGAAAGGAGGAAGACAGTGAACAATGACTTTCTTGGTTGGCTATTGTTCAGATACAAGCCGTTGTAACGCGTTGAGTCTGGGTGAAGGGAGAGCTCGCTAACTCCAGTTACAACAGAAATCATATAAGCACAGACAGGTTTCCAAAACTCGTGCTTTTTTATTTTTCTTGGCAAAAGTTAGTCAAAGAAACTTAGAACTGAGCAGTGGCAGGCTATTCCCAAAATACCGCTATGCTCTCAAAGGAAGCGCAACTTATTTCACCCATTACACCGTGTGTAACGTGTCTTTCGTTAAAGCCTGTGTAAAGTACATTAGTGTAGACACCTGCGGCTTATAGACAGGCGCAGCTTATTTATGTTAAAAATAAAAATATTTGTAAAATTTAGTGGGTGCGGCTTATATATGGGTGCGCTTAATAGTCTGGAAATTACGGTTGATACCAATCTTATGATCAGGTGTCCACAAACTTTTGTCCTTATAGTGTATTTCAGTTTATGTATTATTTGGAAAATTGTAAAAAATTTAAACATTTACTACGAAATAGGTGAAAACTGTAAAAACTGATGTGTGTGGTAGATTGTACACTATATTGCCAAAAGTTTGCGGACACCTGGTCATAAGTATATGTACCTTTTGAGCATCGCAGTCCACATTTAGTCCTAATTTGCATTTAGAATTCCCTCCACTCTTCTGGGAAGATGTTCCACTACATTTTAAGCATTTGTTTGAGGACATCAGCCACAAGTGTGTTAGTAAAGTCAGGTAGTGATGTTGGTGAGAAGGTGAGGAGGCCTGGGGTGCAGTCATCATTCACATTCATCCCAAAGGTCTTCAGTAGGGTTGAGACCACTTACGATCTTCCTCAGCAGATGTTTATGGAGCTGGTTTTGTGCACAGGGGTATTGACATGCTGGAACAGGTTTGGATTTCCAAGTTTAAGTGAACGCAACATTTTATTATACTACATCTAAAGACGTCCTGTACAATTGTGTGCCTCCGGATTTGTGGGAACAGTTTGGAGAAGAACCACATATGGCAGAAAAGGTCATGTGTCCTGATACTTTTGTCAATGTAGTGTATAATAGCATTGATAATTATTGAAAAAAACCTACAAGGCTTCAACAAACAAACACAGAGATCCTGGACAGAATTTGGAGGGTTACCAGAGCAGATGATGCCTATTTTATTTTGGCAGATGTTTGATGTAGGTGCTGTCCATTTCACACACTGCCATAAGAAGTCTTCGTTGCCTTGACAATTTAGGGCCACATTTTTGGAATTTGCTTTCAAATTCGACATCTTCAACTTGAAGTACTTCAAATATTTTCCACAGTTAAGTTCTTTGCACACCTTATCAGCTTTGCCTTCATCTGCATAAGAAAACAGTTTTACATGTTAGGACATTGAGAGTGCTTTGCAGAAGCAATGTTGAAGGTAGCTAATATAGTATAAAAAAAATGATGCACAGATTGAACATTGTGTTACATGAGTTAAGGGAATGTAAGGTGTTGGAGGACTAGATTTGCTTTGCGGCTGGTGCCGCTGCTGAATAAGTCGTTCAACAAAAATGTGGATGATGAGAACCATCCTGCTGCTGTTATGAGGTGGAGTAAGAGAAAGGAGAAGCACGCCCAAAAGACTGTGGCATCAGAATCAAGAGATCCAACTGATGTATATCTAGAGTTTCATGGCTGAACTATTCAATTCAATTTAGCCTCATCCTGGTGACCTAAACATTGCACCAAAACATGCGATTTCTTCCTACATTTCTTCAAGACCGTGGAAAAACACACAACAGATTGCCCAGTACAAGACTACATAAATAATATGACCAAGCTGAGAAGATGTTTACCATTTAGTAGCTATGTTATGTGAAACTCACCCCAGTGTTCCTCACACACAAATACGTCACTCGGTGTCGTGAACTTAACCTCTCCAGCACACTCGCCTGTTACTCCATGTAGATTCAGACTCAGAGAAATGATTCCTGTGTTCATAAAACAAACTTTTACACCAATTTACCAAAATATACCAAAGAGAAACATACACATCAACTTTTCACACCTGTATGTGGTTCTTTTTTCCCCAAATCGGTACCACAAAGATGGAGGCACCAAACTGTAGGACACATCTTTAAATGCATTAGCAAGAAATTTCTCCTTCACCCAAATGTTTTTAGCAGGAAACCCAGTAAGCTCTATAGAAGGTCCACTCCAACCCATGGAAAGCAGATCTTCATGGAGCTGGCTTTGTTCACAGGAGCATTTTCATGCTGGAACAGATTTGGGTCTCCAAGTTTAAGTGAAGGAAAAATTCTATACAATTGTGTGCCTCCAACTTTGTGCTAAGAGTTTGAGGAAAAAAAACACATATGGCTGGAAATGTCAGGTGTTTTACGACACCAAGATCTCGATTCTGATTTATATGTAGATGATTAATGATTAATAGTATAAAACAGCAGAATTGAGGAAAAAAAATGAACTTATGAACTAATGTATGCCATCAGTGATTATTGTTTTTTTTTTATGTGGAGATGTTTATTGAACATGTTGGACGGCAGTCTGCAGTGTTAGATTTTTTTTTTTTTTTTAAGCATCTCCTGGACTATGATGTTGTTCTTTGCACTCTTTCTATATTGGTTTTATTTTGTCTCAAGTAAAAAAGAAGGAAAATATGATCTTGATATTGAGTAATTTGTTCTGTGGTTCTCATATCGAGCAGGAGAACTGGTTTCTCCAATCTTAAGTGTAGAACGAGGGATTGGAGGTAACTTCAGATACGTAACGAAATGAAAATAAAATATTTACTCACCTGAACAAACCACTGAGACATAATTTTGACAGTGAGTGATATTCCAGCCGTTTGAAGGGCAGTCCCAGAGGTTTTGTTCTTTCCCCGTACACTTGATCTCATCCAACCAAAAGTTCGAAATCAGAGAACTGTTGAATTTGTGGTATAGAACCCTAGATTCCACATGTTTACCACAGCCTAAAGACCTGCACACGACCTCACCGTTTGCAGACTTCCACCCATGATGACCCACCAAACCCCACTGGTTTTGGTAGTACAGCTCCACATGGCCCTCACACGGGTGACTCGAACCCCGCAAAGCTATTCGATAGTCTTGTGCTGTATAAGGAAAAGTAGCCAGAAATAATAATGCACTGAACTGGTTATTATTAATAATAATAATAATAATAATAATAATAATAATAATAATAATAATAATAATAATAATAATAGAACAGAAAATCAGTATTAAATAATAAATCATATATAAAAGTAAGTACATAGAAATGATTGTATGTGATGCTGAACTGTGGTCATTACCAGACTTTCTTCACTTAATGTATAATAATGTGTATTAAACTATCATGCTTGGAAAGATAGTAGCTCAATAGTCTGATCAGAAGGTCGAGGGTTCAAGCCCCAGTATCGCCAAGATGCCACTCTTGGGGTGCATAAACCCTCTATTCTCCAGGGGCTCTGACCTCAGCTTCCAAACATTGCTGAGACATGTGAAGAAAGAATTCTACAAGTGTTGTAAAGTGCATGTGGCAAGCATAAAGCTTCGTTTCAATAATTATTCAATAAATAATTTAATTGATATTTGATGTTCCGAGGAGTTTCATATGTTTGTGAAATGGAGCACATTTGGTAAGTGGAAAATATCCGGTTAGGTGCAAAATGCAGCGTGCTGGGTAACCACACACACCCTGCTGAACCTCTGCTCTTATCTGAGAGAAGGTGCAGGTGCAGGCGCAAAGTTGCGTGTCTGCAGATTTTCTGATAAATACATGTCAAGTTTTCACATAAGCAGGTTCACTTATACCACAGAGCTGCCCAAATAAGTATCACACTACACACACACACACACACACACACACACACACACACACACACACACACACACACACAAACACTACACACACACACACACACACACACACACTACACACACACACACACACACACACACACACACACACCACACACACACACACACACACACACACACACACACACACAGCATTAATATAAGCTGCTAATATTTTATTGACGTTTTCATATATAACATAATAAAATGATGATAAAGTGATATTTTACACATTTTATACAAATTAATAAAACAATATTAAATGTTAATTGGTTAATAAATATTGTATATTTTTTTTATATATTATTTATATATTTTAAAAAATGCAAATAGAAGAATAGATAAAAATTGAAAATAGAAATAAATAGGAATAGAAATCAAACTGAATGACTGGATGGTCATTTCAACTCTGGCAATAAATAAATGAATTAATAAATAATAATAATAATAATAATAATAATAATAATAATAATAATAATATAAAAAGTCTAGAAGCGATACTTTCTATCCTTTTCATCAGCTGCTATTAGATGCTGCTTGATGAATTTTATATGATTATGACAGTCTAAAAATTTAAAGCGACCCAAATCAATGATTTAATGTGCTTATTAGAACGCGCTCTGTAGCAGCACTCGACGATATTAAAACTCGATTTGGATGGCAGTATGTTAGAGATGGATGAAGTTCTGAAGCCATTTCACGGCTATAGGATGCAGGACTGTAAATGAAGTGTGTATATGATGTAATTATAGCCGGTAGTGTAGTGATGTGAGAATCCAGTATATACAGTGTGCATGTGCATGTAGTATCTGCTTTATATTATATAGTTATTAAATGCCCTCCAGTATATATTTCATAATGGCAATGTGTGTGTGTGTGTGTGTGTGTGTGTGTGTGTGTGTGTGTGTGTGTGTGTATGTGTGTGTGTGTGTGTATATGTGTGTGTGTGTGTGTGTGTGTGTGTGTGTGTGTGTGTGTGTGTGTGTGTTTGTGAGTGAATGTGTATTATATTAAATAATGCCAGTATACACAGTTTACTGTATATAAAATAAAGCCAGTATTATAATGAATTATATTTGCCAGTATCAAGTATAATGGCAATATGTATATATTATGATGGCAATATATACAGTGTATCCTTTAGCATGTTCATATCTCTCTCTCTCTCTCTCTCTCTCTCTCTCTCTCTCTCTCTCTCTCTCTCTCTCTCTCTCTCTGTCTCATTAAATATATATATATATATATATATATATATATATATATATATATATATATATATATATATATATATATATATATATATATATATATATATATATCTTCTCCTTATAACAGATCATTTCACCTTTATTAATCGTTTCAAAAAGAACTAAAACAAATTTCTTAATTAGACTCACTGTCCTTTATCTCTAGATTTAAAATTTTCTGTTGTTTTTCATGTAATTGTGTAAAACACTGAAGGGTTTACTGTTAATTATATTTATTTAGAAATATATATATGTATAGAAGAGGTTGGTGTGAAACGCTGATTGAAATAAAAGCAATAAAAAAAGTCCATATTACAGCATTATTATTTTAAGTATATATTATAATATTATATATCTATTAATCTTTATCCATTTTAATTCCTTAATAATTATTCATCAATTACTATATATATATATATTTTTTTTTTTGACATTTAGTAATGTGATGAATTAGAAAAATCTATTTAATTTATATAAAGTGGTCATTTAATTATTATTATTAATTTAATTAATAATAATAATAATAATAATAATAATAATAATAATAATAATAATAATAATAATAATGTTGTTGTTATAATTATTAAAATGAATTGAAAAATATGCATGTTTATAGCAATTATATATGAATTTATGTACTTCCTTAGTGACCTATTTTTTTTTTTTTTTTTTATGCGTGAAGAAATGAATCTTTCCAATAATTATCTGGTGAAAAATCTTCAAATAAACACAGGAGTATCCTTTAAAAAATAAATGGCATTGTAGATTACCCACAAAATTACAACTTTAACTAGCAAACGTTTCACAGATTAAAAATAAAGGAGTATTAATAAATATATTAGTATCTAGATAGTGTCTATCTTAAATACCTACTCATTTAAATAACTCAATTAATACACATAATTTGTCTAACTAATTTCTATACTTTAATTTCCATTCTTTATCTTTAATGAGAAATTTTAAATGAATTCAATCAATTTTTTTGTCATTTTTAATGCATTAAAGTTTTAATTCTGCCTTTTAAATTCCCCAATATAAAAAAAAAAATATATTCCCAGAATTAAAACTTTAATGCATCAAGAAATCACCTTCGCAATCATTTCAAGTTTCAATTTGGCCCAAATGTATGATTTAAAAAAATCATTAAAATTATAATTATTTTTAAAGCCGTGTAACTGACTGTGTACTTTAAGTATTTTGTTTGTTTGTTTATGTGCTTTTCTTTGAGATTATATGGTCAGAAATGTATTTGTTTTAAAAAAAATAATTATAATTTATTGTCAGGTGAAATTGTGTTACAGCACATAAAAAACTGATGTATAGACAATCACACAAACCCTACAGTGCAGTTGTACTAAATATCAGCATCGATGTTCAGCACCACAGTGTTACAGCGCGAATGATAAAGTATCAGCCGACTGATCGGCATTTCACACAAAAACTTCACTTTTTCATCATTAAAAATATTTCCCAAACAGAATCCACAGCTGGATGGCTGCAAGTTGACATGCTAACATACAGCTGGATCTGACATCCTGTAATAAGCGTAGTACTTACTAGTTAACCAATGAATTTATTAAGCAATTTATTGATTGAGCAATTGATTTTGACATTAACATGGGCAGAGGTTAATGTTAGAAATGTGGTGTGATTCTTCTTTACATTGTTAACTATGGAGATCCATAATTCATCATGTATATTACAATTAGTTCCTTATTTTATAAATATATATAATAAAATGTATAATATAATATTATTTAATGTATTTATTTCATATTATTTTATTCGTACAGCACTTCTAATAATAGAGACAAAGCAGCTTTAAAGAAAAAAAATCAATTTAGGATTAACATATTTTTTAAAATACACTTTTTGTAATGTTAATATATTTTAATAATTATATTATAATATAATTGTAAAATGTATGAATTATTATAAAAAAGATTATTTAATTTTTCTTTTATTTTGTAAATTAATAAATGTAAAAAATAACAGAAATTACAATGTTTAAAGAAAGATTTTGTTTTAAAGTTTTTATTTTATTAGTCTAATTTAATGGGGGTTTTTTTTATGTAATTTTTTCGGGTGGGGATTTGCTTTCAGATCAGTCTGCGCATTATGGAGGAAGGTCGCAATTTGAATAAAATGTGTCCTAAATCCAATCTCAGTACAATCACAGCGTCATTAAAACATTTTCTCCACCTGGAAAAACTACTCAAATCCTATTTTCTGATAATAATATACCATGAACAGTTGAATTCATGAACCGTTATTTATTCCTGGTGATTTGTTATGTAGTTATGAATATGGCAAGTCAAACTGATGAAATAATGAACATTGGAATATTCAGACAAAATAAAACGTTCATTTGAGTAAAAACAGAAATATGACTTGCCTTGTATTGCTGTAAGCTGAATGTATATGAGCAGGAGCAACATGGTCACTGATGAGAAATGGAAGAGCGAGAAGAAAGGAGGAGTGAGTGAGAATTCTCCTGCTTTTAAACTCCGTGTGATGTCATACGGACATTACAACCTGCTCATACCAGACTCAGAGGTTATGTGATAGATGTATATCAGTAAGAATGATGGATCACACACATGGATCTAAAATCATTTTTCTCCATCATCAGAGAAGTACACTGTATGGGCAAAAGTATTGGGACACCTGACTCCATTCATATGTGGTTCTTCCCCAAAATGTTTCCACAAAGTTGCACACAAATGTACAGGACGTTATGTTCAAGTGTCCGCAAACTTTTGAACAGTATCTGTGCACAGTTTTACGAGGAGAAATAAAAAATATCAAATAATTTGCATTGGTGATTTTTCAGGTAACCAAACTGAAGGCAGTTTCATAAAAGATCAAGCAGAAGAGTCACTACTGTGGTTTGAAGATCACATCTCGGTGTGTGTGTGTGTGTGTGTGTGTGTGTGTGTGTGTGTGTGTGTGTGTGTGTGTGTGTGTGTGTGTGTGTGTGTGTGTGTGTGTGTGTGTGAGATGAGAAGTTCCAGTGCTGAGGAAGTATATTAGCAGTGTGCTGTGGCTTTTGTGGTTATGCAGCCAGCTCAGAGATGATAGAAGTGTGTGTGTGTGTGTGTGTGTGTGTGTGTGTGTGTGTGTGTGTGTGTGTGTGTGTGTGTGTGTGTGTGTGTGTGTGCGTGTGTGTGTGAGGAATAGAGTAATATGTAGACATAATCTACACAAAAAAAGGTATGTTGGAAAGTAATGGTTAATGGTTCCAGAAGAACTCTAGAAGAACTCTGTCTATGTGGAGACCCATGTAAAAGCGTGAAAGTAGATATGAAGACTCAGGAACACTGCCTGTGAGGTGAAAATATATTCCAGATGGGACACCAGCCCAATGTTAGTCACCATACACACACACACACACACACACACACACATTCACACACTTTCACAATCGTCCTCCAAGTGTCATTTTTGGGAAGGTTGGAGAAAAACTGAGAACCCTTACAGACATGGGGAGAAGGTGTACAGTAACTGGAATCTCAATGGTAAAGATGAATCAAAAGGTTGTGACTTCAAATCCCATACATTGGCTAACTTCCACTCTTGGGCCCTTGAGCAAGGCCCTCAAGCCTCAACTGCTCAAATGTATAAATGAGATTATTGTAAATCATTCTGGACTCAATTCTTGAGAAATAAATTCAGTTTTTTTAGGCCGAGGTGAGGAGGCCACTTTTCACTCGTGTTATCTAATGCTTCTTTGCTCTGTGGGTTTAACATGAGTTTCATCAACACCTCTCTGATTACACCACGGATCTGCTGCACAAGCTCAGGCAGCCTGTCATTTCCTTAACGGCTTCAGCATCCTGATGATGTTAGAACATCCTGAGGTTATCAGATTCATTAACAGCGAGCTTTACAGGCATCACCATGGCATCGTCTGAGAGCTCTGCTGAAGAAACCTGTGCATTGAGCAGGAAACACTTAATCACCGCTTGGTTCAATATGTGTCTTTGCAACAGCCAGAGAAAAACAGGTCATGATAATATCCTGCTTCCTTTAAGATACTTAAGTGATAAACATATTAATAAAGAAATAAATAAGAGATTGATTTATTAGACAAATCCTGACCACTTCCACTTAATCCCACAGAAAGTTCGACAAATCTCTTAGCTTTTACACACCATTTGTCCAGTCTTGTAAATTTCAGTTCTTGACAGTTTGACCAGTCCTCCTCAATCTTGGGGAAAGTTTGGACAATCTTGCACAATCCCAAACAAAAATCCATCCACACCCACAGAAAGTGTGATCAGACCTTTCCACCCCAGGAGACCATCTCTACTCATTCCCAGGAACCAATGATGCTCATTTGCACAAAAAGTGTCACAATCTTTCCCAAAGGCCATTTACATTTACAGCATTTGGTAGAACATTCCTACCCATGTCCACAGAAGATCTGATCAAATCCTGCACAATCCAAAAAACAATCCTGCCCACAAAAATATACACCAATGCTATAAATTGGTGGAAGTTGTAGTGTAATGGTTAAGCCATTGGCCTTTGGACCTAAAGGTCATGAGTTCAAATCCCAGCCACACCAAGCTGCAACCCCTGGGCCCCTGATTAAGGCCCCTAACCCCCGCAGCTGCCCATTTGCTTGAATGATATAAATATATAAAGGTATCTGCTAAATACATTTTGGCAGACGCCCTTAGACAGAGCAATTTAAATTTAACAGCTGTGGTTTAAGGGCCTTGCTCAAGGGCCCAGAAGTGACAGCTTGGCAGTGTTGGATCTGAACTCATGACCTTGGTAGCCCTAAGCTCACAACTGGAATCTTATCTAATATAGTTCTGTATGTCTGCAGTGGGAGCTGAACAGCCAACGCTCTGGATTACTGATTGGAAGGTTGTGGGGTTCAAGCCACAGTATTGCTAAGCTGCCACTCTTGGGCCATTGAGCAAGGTCATTAATCTTATCTACTCCGGGGGGCGCTGTATCATTTACATTCATTCATGTGGCCAGAGCGACTTACGATTATCTCATTCATACAACTGAGCAGATGAGGGTTAAGGGCCTTGCTCAAGGGCCCAGCAGTAACAGCTTAGTGGTGGGATTTGAACTCATGACCTTCTGATCAGAAGTCCAACATCTTAACCACAGAACTACCACTTCCCATCATGGCTGACCTTTTGTTCTGAGCCCAGCTTCCTAATGATCTATGCGAAGAAAGAATTTCACTTGTGTCGCGTCCTGAATCCTGGTCCTGATACACACCTCAGCTGTGAGAATGAATCCCCAGACCACACCGTTTGCTAAGTTCTGTTCACTTTATTAGTGGAATAGACTGTACACCTCTGTGCTTTTCAGATCGAACACTTCAGGTCGTCCTCGTACTGCAATCACGTCTATACAGTCTGTATATGCTGAAATGGAGGCAGCCGTCCCAGTCTCAAAATCTTATGGCTCCAAATATAATCAAACAAACAAACAAACAAACAGACAAACAAACGTAAAAACAAAAATCATTCTGGAACACTACCTGTAAACAGAGTCGCGGAGATCATTTCATCACAGTCAAGTGCAAGTAGTTTTATGGAATATTAAACACTTTCTAATAAAATAATGACTTTTATTGCCAGATTCATTGCTGCATGTGACTCATCAGAAAAGTATATTATATGCAGTTAAAATAAAAACATACTGTATTAAAGTGCACATATTAAAGACTGGCAGCACTGACGCCTCACAGTATCTCAAAATCAAATCATAATAATAATCATAATAATCATAATATTAATAATAATAATAATAATAATAATAATAATGCACATAATCAGAAGGTCGACTGAGACGGATTTTGATTCACCCAATAAATGTATTACATTATGCATTAAATTAAAGGAATTGATCACAATGACGGTCCCTTCGTCCACCTCTGGTCTTAACAACATACAGTAAAACACCAACGACAAAAGAGCAATGAATGTAAAAAAAAAAGAACGAAAAAAAAATAATAATTAAGTTGAAAAAAATAAATAAAAATACATACCTATTATGTTATCATGCATATTTGTGATTATGGTACACAAATCTTTTCTCTCATCATCATCACACCCCTCCCCCGCATTTCACCCATGTACGTCTAGACGCCCCGAGATTTGTTTCTTTTTTTTTTTTTTTTTAAAGAACATGCCTGAATTTTTTTTTTTTCCACTTTTCTTTTGCTTTTTTTTTTTGAGTTACTGAGCACATTTGGATCTGTAATATTCTACAAATCTTAACAATATCAGGTAATAAAATAGGACAAAAATGAATAAAAGGTGGGGGGGGGAATTATCATGCAAAAAACAAACAAAAAAAAGAACAAATTAAAAATAGATGTGGGATTGCATTGTAGCTGCTCCATTCTCTGCAATCTACTGCACAATAACATGCATGTTGGAGTAGGGTGGCACGGATGACCTTTTTTTGGTTGGAAGATGCATGTGTGTAGTATGATACAAATTATGATACATATACCTATACTGACCTGCTGAGTATCAACCATAATATCTTTAGGCTATTTTTTCTTTTCTTTTTTGAAAGCATCTATTGCAGGATACAGTATTTGTATATCTTTCTCTCTAAAGATATATAGCAATATAGCTCTGGCTTTATACTTTGAATACTGGCCCTGTGATTGCACACGTTAAATCATCCAGTATTGTTTTCTGCACACACAAAAAAAGGTAATTCCACATTTCATCATCTTTGTCTGTTGCCAAGAAAAGTGACCAATGCAGATCTGTAAAAGCCAACAAACAGTCCTCTGAAAAAAAGGCTGTACTGAACCCTGTGTCGGTTCACGTCTTCACGTTGCTGATTTGTTCTGTAAGAACCTCAGTTTTTGGATGAAGCTGTAGCCAGGTGTTTTTTGGGATGATATTTTGGTGTTAAGTTCAACAGGAAAAGCTTCTTCCTCCTCCCTGTTTGTGCATTGGAGGACAGCTTTTGTGCTTGGAGGTGGATTTTGTTATAAGGACGAGATCTTGACGGTCTCGTGACTGTAGGAGCAGCGGGAGTTGCGCAGGATGCCCGAGATGGCAGGCGACGGAGGCAGGCTTTCGTCAGGCGTGTTAGCCGGAGGAGTAGGGATGCTAATGATGGCTGCCGTGTAGTCTCCCTGCTCACAGTTGAACTTCAGGTCCTCTGTCCTGGCATTAAGGCTCGAGCGACTGTTTGAGAAAGAAAACACAGGAAACACCCTTCAAACACACTAATTTATCAACAATTGATTGGGATTATAAATGACATATATGTAGACATCAGATTGTGGAAACGTGACCTGAAGACAAATGATTTTTGTACATATTTTTTCACATTTCGTCCCCATTCACTGTTATAATAAACTTCACACTTCTGGGAAGACGTTCCATTAGATTTAGGTTTAGAAAAGTTAAATGCAATGCAAATGTCCATAGAGTCTTTAAATGGAAATAATTTTGTGGTGTTTTTTTTTTTTTTTTAGGGTTTTTTTTGAGATAAGCCAAAAAAAAAAATGTCTAAAATCATTGACACTGGAGACTTTTTTCATGTATGTTAAATACCAAACAGGAAATAATGTGAACCTTATTTATTATTCATTCATTCATTCATTTTCTCCCGCTTATCCGTAATTCGGGTCGCGGGGGCAGCAGTCTATGCAGGCCCTTATTCATTAGACATTTGTAAACTTGATCATAATTGTAAAAATAGTTAGGGTATCAGTTCATTTCCCTTTTAAGTTTTATCATGTTGCCTTAAATAATGATTTCTCAGATTTATTTAAATATAAAACCATTTGACGAATCTCAGGTGGTCTTTTCAGCACTACCACTAGAGGGAGACATTGTGTCATGTTGTGGTGCCATATTGTGTTTTGGTTTTGTGAGAATCTCTCAGTGAAGTGAAAAGAAATTCAAGAACAAGGAATGGGTGTAGATTTTTAACTGATTCTAAAATGAGTAATTGTGATTGAAGAAAAAAAAAACAAACAGGCTGATAAGCTATAAATGATCATTTAGACTCAAAAAGCCGAGATACACTATAAGCACAAAAGTGTTTGAACATGAGATTTCCACTAGATGTTGGAGTGTGGAGATTTGTGGAGACCTATTCAGCCATGAGGGTGTTAGTAAAGTCAGGTACTAATGTACTGTAGGTGATCTGAGGAGACCTGGAGTGCAGTCAGTGTGAAAAGTTAATTGCAAAATGTGTTCAAAATGGTTGGAGCTCAACAGCAGGAGATCTTCCATTAGAACCCATGTAAAGCAGATCTTCATGGAGATGGCTTTGTGCACAGGGGTATTGTCATGCTGAAACAGGTTTGGGTCTCCTAGTTCAAGTGAATGGAAGATGTAATGCTTCCAAATCCAAAGACATTCTGTAAATTGTGTGCCTCCAACTTGGTGCATTTGGTCATATAGCATATTCACTATCTATAAAAAAAAAAAAAAAGCAAAAGCTCGATCCTGATTGGTGACTCGCTGCGTGTTTCACCAGTTATGTTTTTATCCTCATAAATAAAAAGAAATGACTGAAATGTAGTTGAGTGAAAAGTCAAATATTTGACTTTGAAATGTAGTGAAGTTACAGTAAAAATCTCCCCGAATGAAAATATTTCAGTAAAATACAGACACGTAAAAAAAAGCTACTTCAGTACAATAACTGCTCATACTGTTTACACCAGCTGGGTGTGGCCTAACCAGCGCAACCTTTATCAGATCGATGATGATGTAACATACCTCTGAGGTCCAGACGGGCTCTTGTGAACATGCAGTGTATCGAGCTCCTGGATGCTGCCGCGGCTCACTGATACGGTAGAGTTGGCCAGGCGGATGGCTCTCCTCTTGGCCCGGCGAGGACAACAAGAAGTCGAGACGCCCTGTTGGCTGGAGATGGATGTGCTCCGGCTGGTGCGGAAACCCACCGACTCAGTCATGCACATCTCACTGTAGGTCAGTTCATCAGTAAACTCATGGTTCTGTGGAACGAAGAAAGGAACATGCTAGATTAATAAATCATACATTTCCATTTTTAAGTCAAACGAAACCGAATTATTCGTCATTAAGATTTATTTCATCAGAAATAAGGATTACTTACTTCAGGGTTGCCAGGTCTACATTTTTCCCCCACTATTAATGTAATATACAAATCAGGCCTCAGAACCTGAAGACAACTCTCACCGTGGTCTTCTCCAGGCAGTGTAACAGATGGTGGTGCTGGTGCTCGAAGGACGACCTGTTCTTCAGACAGAGAGCGCCGCTGTCACCGTCGTGATACTGAATAAAAAAAAAGAGGACAGAACGTTTGAGAATGAGACTCGCGTGGGTAAAGAAGTCGATATCACTACAAACACGGGAGGATTATATCAGAGGAAGAAGGGCAGGATCAATTTCCGCTCATGGTATTTAAAGACAAATGAACTTGATCCTAGATCAGGAGTACAAAAGAACTTTTGGTCATCGAGCTCGGAGCTTTTTAAAGATGACTCCGGCTATTTATAGGCGCCCGAGGATCATTTCCACGATCTCTGCTGTTCGAATTATCTGACCTTTTCTCCAAAAGGCACATTTACTGCCACATGCTGTTGGTTAACTGGTGCTGATACACGACATGGACAAAAGTATTGGGACATTTGACTTTTCCATGCCGTATGTGCTTCTTCGCCAAATTGTTAGAACAGTGAATGAGGATTAAATGTGGAATGGGACGTTCAAAAAGCACGTACCAGTCTTACGGTCAGGTGTCCACAAACTATTATCCATCTGTTGTTTAAATAAACCTTTGGTACATCTCAGGTCATTACAAGTCAAAAATTTACTTTTCGTAAAAAAAAAACACAGTCATTAAGTAAAGAATAAAACACAATTGGGAGGAATTTATTACTGGATAAAGACCAACAGGGTGTTTGTAATGGAGCCCAGTGCAATTTGATTACAGTGTTTAATTTATTGATGGAGGGAATCTTCAGTGTCAGGATTTTGTAGAGGTGAAGCTGTAATAAAAGTTTGCCAACAAGAGAAAGGTGTCAGGACAGAACTCCACCTGGTTTCATTGGCACGTGCCTTCTTTACTGTTTAAACACAGGAACAATAAAGAGCCTTATGAGTCAAAAACAAGTTATAACCATCTCCATACATGATCTCTGAATCTTGATTGTTCGGCTCAGAATGAGATCTGGTTCAACCCAAATTCTTCTATTTAAGAAGCCACACCATTTTGCCCTCATATATATATATATATATATATATCAGAATATTGGACTCCCTTGCTTTGCTCAATTTGTCCACTAGATGTCCCCATTGTTCCCCCTTAAATTGTCCTTCCTCTAATTGTAAAGTTAATGGTTGCCACCTGTGTCCTTTCTGTGTGCATTTATTGCAATGTCCACACTAACACTGTCAGGCTGCAGACGCGGAAGCCGATATAGTCCGATCATTGTCCTTTTATTTCAACAACCGTACAACACAAAAACACTCATAAGCCGTTGAAAACAACAAACAAAGACATCCGCTCGATACGCGTTGTCCGCTATGAGTTCGAATGTCCCAAGCATAATCCATAAAGCCTTCGGCAATGAGTAATCCAAGTCGGAAGTGGAATTCGCATATACAGCCGGCGGTCGAGCAGCCACGCGATTGTCCAGCTTGACAATATACCGACCGACAGCCTGTGACTCAAGAACGTGAGTTTATGTAGTCTGATCTTTCATGAGCCACAGCTGTCGGTAATCTTGGGAAGCAGCGTGACTGCTATCGAGGGGGGCATGGCAGGGTGGATCTCTGACAGCTACAGACGGGGGCGTGGCAGGGTGAATCCCTGACAGCTACAGAGGGGGGCGTGGCAGGGTGAATCCCTGACAAACACGTTTGCATTTAAAAACACATTTTCCTCTCAGTTTTGGTTTTCCATCCACACTGAGACACTGTTTTCACGTCGCAGTGAAGACCGTGAAAACAGAGGCTTTCAAAAACGATGATGATTTTTTTTGTCATTGCTGCGACGCTTTAAAGAGCCGGAAAGTAAATAAAAGGCAGGCGGAAATAACCGGGGGTGGAGGCGTCTTGTGTTTCTGCTCATGTGCGGTACCGGGACATAAACACTTTCAGGCGCTTCAGTGTGGATGAGCAACTTTTGGGAAATGACTTCAAACCAAAGTGTGGAAGCAAAGTTTCAAATGTATCCGGATTGGTGTAGACGTAGCCTTGTTTCCCCATGTCTTCATTTGTTTGCTTGGTTTTTGATGTTAAGTGTTTGTTTCCCTGTGTGTTGAGCGCGGTTTTAGTTACCTGTTGTAAAGTTTCTGCCCATTGTTTGTTTTTGCATTCCTTTTTACATTTTCTATCTTATTTACTTATTTTTTGCTTTTTTGAATTGACCCTGACTGTCATACCCTCAACCCCGGTTCCAATCCTGGACCCTGACCTTAGAGATCACATCCAATCAATTAAATTAGGTCAAGTAGAATTCAAATAGTCACAAAATAGACTTTAATCAGAGTGTACAAACATCTGGAGGAAGATCCAGCGTCCATTTTTTTTTTTTGTAAAATAATTTTCCCAAAACCTTTCCACAAATCTGATTGGTTGTTTTGCCATTATTGGGTCTATAAATGTTAAATAAAGTGTATGATAATTAAATTTTTTTTTGAATACTGCAGCATAAAATGTGAAAGCACTGATAATAGAAAGCAACAGACAAGAAGTATAACGTGATTAATTTATTGTAAATGATAAGAATAGCAGCTCAGACTGTCAGACTGGATCATATCCTCCTACTGTTCATTCAGATTTGATCTTGAGACATAATGCAATACTAATGTACGAATATAGAGCAGGTTTTTTATTTGCCTTTCATTCGTCTGGAATTTTTATTTATTTTTTATTTACAGAAATAGCCTCAGTTTGCAAGACCTTCCGCCCCTGACATTTACAATTATGCTGACTGGATCCCTCGGGTTTCCAAGGGGTCATCTAATGTACACTTCTCAAGCTGATAAAGTATTGGAACAGTCCTTAATATATGAACAGTGATTCCAGGAAAGTAGAAACGGCCAGGGTAAGTGGACGAGGGCACATTAGATAAAAGAAAACAGGGCATCGGAAACTCGGGGGAAGTGCGTGATGTTGGTTGAGAAGGTGAGAAAGTTCTGGGGCGCAGACAGCGTTCACATTCATTCCTGTTCAATAGGGTTGGAGATTAGATCTTCCACTCCAACCCATGTGAAGCAGATGTTCATGGAGCTGGATTTGTGCACAGGGATATTGTCATGCTGGAACAAGTTTGGTTCTCCGAGTTTAGGTGAAGGGAAAATTTCATGCTCCTGCATCAGAAGGCGTCCTGTACATTTGCTTTTTCAATTTTGTGCAAACAGTTTAAAGTAGAGCCGCATATGGATGGAAAAGTTGTGTGTGTGTGTCCATACCGTGTATTTCTATAGATCATCAGCATCCAATTTTAGAGCCTAATTAGAGGACTGTAAGCGATTTTGCCACTCTAATGAACGTAATTACTTTTGGTAATAAGCATAATTTCAGTGTTATTTACTACAAATTGCACCTCTGAAGCCTTTAATGCCTTTGCAGCTCTCAGTACACAAGAGTGAATCATCTCGCTGCCAGGAATCTCCACTGGGTATTTACCATCAGTGGTCTTTCTGCTTTTACAGTCTGCTGATGGTAATATCAGATACAGAGGGGATAATCCTAGCTGTGTGTTACACACACGTCCTAGACAATCGTGTGCCTCAAACATTTTGGTAAGAGTTCACCGAAGAACAACATACGGGTGGAAATTTGAAGTATGAGGACCTTGTTTAAGGGTCCAGCAGCGTCACCTTAGTGGCGGTGGGATTTCAGAAGAGCTCACAACCTTTTGGCCAGAACATCTTCATCACTAAACTTGCCAGACAAAAAAAGTTAAGGATTCCAATGATCAAAATTTTTATTTCTTCCCTTTAAACAAAAACAAAAAAAAACCTGCACCGAAATTGGAAATGTAATTTTCTTTTTGCCTTTTAAAGTCTGTAGATGCACATCTGCATAATATTAACTACAACTGAACAGGCGACTGTTTGCTGCAAAACCAGAAGAGCTCTTGCATTGAAAATACAAACCTAATGACCTAATGTATTCATAAGAAGTTTTCTACTCAGAAAGCATAACCTCTCCTGAGCATCTGCACCACTTTCTGATAAACCGGCCTCATAAATAACCGTACATGTTTACACTAACCGGCAGAGATCCTGACAATTTCCCATCATCGAGGTTTGAGAATCGCTGTACAGAGAGAGGAGTGTATAAAGGGCATGGGCAGGAATGGAATAAAAACAGCTTGTTCAGGTTTAGAAATAGCACAGCATTGATTATAAAAGAGTTATAAACTGTAAAATAAACACGCATGCATACATTCATATACACCTCCACCCAGGCACTGCGAACTCTGAATCATCACCATCACCCGCATTGTATTTATATTAGTGTGCCTTTATTTTTCCTACTTATTCAACAACAACACAAATTCACTTTTTACTTCTACTGCACTTTTAGTACATTTTAGTTTGTTTGTTGTTCTTGTTCTCTCTATGTTTTTTTTTTCTTCTACAGTATGTGTTTTCTCCATAATTTTTCATTTCTACTATAGATTTATATTCTTTCGTTATTTTTTTTTTCTGGTCTCATCTTTTTCCTTCTCCTACCATCTCAGTCACAAACTGATCAACCTCCATCCATCCAGAATGAGATACAAGATCATTTGATGGTATGGAAGTGCATTAATGTCTATACAATGGGCAGCTTTCACATCTGGAAAGGCTGTCTGTCTGTCTGTCTGTCTGTCTGTCTGTCTGTCTGTCTGTCTGTCTGTCTGTCTGTCTGTCTGTCTGTCTATCTATACAGGTTACATGCACATATACACATTGGTGAATTTCCCATTAAGCCGCTGTTATTCCACCTGTATGACTTCAATCTGAGACTTACCCCTGGGGTGGACTGTTTACTCAAGAATGTATTTCTCTGCTAATGCCACTCACAACTACACAACAACACAACAACACAGGCACCGAGAAAACAATTCAGCACTACTGCAACTGTTACAAGGAATAGAGGAAATAAAGGAAATCGGGACCCTGGATTACATATTGCTTTTCAAATGTTAATTACTTAAAGGAAAGAAAATGAAATAAAGGGGCGTGGTTCAGTGGAAAACCATAAACCTTTAGTCAAGTCAAGTCAAGTCAAGTTTATTTGTATAGCGCTTTTCACAACAGACATTGTCTCAAAGCAGCTTTACAGAAAACAACAGTGAAGGTGAATGGTGTGCGTTTGTCCCTGATGAGCAGCCGTGGCGACAGTGGCAAGGAAAAACTCCCTTAGATGATATGAGGAAGAAACCTTGAGAGGAACCAGACTCAAAGGGGAACCCATCCTCATATGGGTGACTAAACTTTAGGTTCTAAAAGAGAGAAAGACACATGCTAGTGATATTGAGTACAGTGAAGTCCAGTTGTATTTGAGCGTACTTAGATTTACATATTATTTTTTGCAGTTGCTTTGGATCGTTTCTCAGTTAAAAAATTTAATTCTCAAAACTACTTGTTTAACCGCCACATCGTGTCATAATTTTTTTTTTCTTGTTGCTTTGATCAAATAGCGAACGCTTCTGTACATTAATTGAATCGACAAAATATATTCTACTGGTTTCACCTGAACAGTTTTAACCCCCAAAACATCTCAGCATCACTTCATTGTGTACGTCATTGAATGTAAAATGATTAAACCAGTTGTCAGATTCTGACGTCTTAAATTTCTATTAAACTTTTATTGTGTAAATGTGTTGAATTGATGAATTGTGCAGATGAATCCTGAATGTCACTAATGAAGGCGAGTGAACGGATTTAACCAATAATCAACCAGTCACTAAAACAGGTCGAAGGTGAATCGCTTGAACCTGTAATTGGAGAGTGAAAACACAGAATTATAATTTCTGAAATTGGTAAACAACCAAGAAACGAACAAACTCTTGTACAGTACAGTAAAAGTATGAAGGAAGTGAAGAAGAAATTCAGCCTCATGCATTTTTTAATCTCTGTGAACCGTAGTTTATATCAGGAGATTCTGAAATTGTGCAGCATCATATTGACAACATGACTAAATATTTTGACTTTCTTGTTTCTTGTTTGTGAAAAATGACAAAAGGACTCATTTTTCTGATGGGCATGAGATGTTCATTGACACAAATACTTGAGACGAATGAAGGATTTGGAGAAAAGTTTGGGTTTTTGCTAGAAATTAAATGTATTGTGCTGTTTGTACAAATTGTTTTGAAAAAATGCACTTCCTGGTTTGCAAATATCAAGGATAATTCGAGAAAACGCTCCAAAGCAACTGAGAAAAACTGTCAACTAAAACATCTCAAAACTTGGCCCTGAGGCTACACTGGGCACTCACACCATCCAGATCCAGATTTTGGCCTGAACACCTTTGGGATGAATTGGAATGCTGACAGTACCTGACTTTACTAACACCCTCATAATGATGAATGAGCACAAATCTCACCAAGCACATGCCGAAATCTAGTGGAACATCTTCCCAGAAGAGTGGAGGTCATCCAAAAACATCAAAAACAGATTGAGAGTAAATGTGGATTGGGATGTTCAAAAAACTAATCTTTTGGCCATTATTTAGTATTATTCAGTAGTTTTCAGCTACACAACGCAATTCTTCAACTAGAAATTGCTGAGCATTAAAAACCGTTCCTATTCATTGTTTGATGAAACATTAATTGAAGCTCTTGATCCCGTATCTGCTGCTGCCACATGATTACCAGATTGAATAATTGCATGAATAACAGGTGTGCATGGGTTGATATTAATATGGTTGTAGTTATGATGCATATATCCAAATCATTCTACCCTCTATCTCATTTCTGTGATCCAACCCTATTAAATATATTACTAACCACACCAGACCCTGGGGTTCATTTGTATTCTGCATCTATATTATAGCAGGTTTTTAAGCTTGAAAGACCTTGAAGAACCTTGAAGGTAATTTGCTTTGAAAGGATTAGTTAAGTATTTTATTTCATTTTTGTCCAGTTCATCCAAAACCACAACATCGTATTGAAAGGCATCCTTTCTTTAGATTACAGTAAAGATGTTTCATCCAGCTTCCTCTTTGGCTGCTCACATTAGGGGTCACCACAGCGGATCATCCTTCTCCATACCCCCCAGTCCTCTACATCTGCCTCTTTCAAACCAACTACCTGCATGTCTTCCCTCACCACATCCATAAACCAGTAAAGATATTTCATTTAGCTGCTGAAATAGATCAGAGGATGGATGACATTGTGGCTTTTGCAGTATCTTCATGTCCCTGGATAGTTTGTATCCAATATTATTAACTCTGTCTTTACAATTATCAATGGCTCTCCAGCCCACCTCATCCTGCTGCTCTCAAATCCTCACCCCACGCAATTTCTACAGGACCTGCTAATAAGTTTGGCTAATTACACCCACTCGGTGCATGGACACAGCTGGGGACAAGGCTAAAGATCTAGGCTAGTGTGTTAGTCACCATACCAGATGGATCACCATGTTCCCAGTTTGACGTATTCTTAGACAAGCCCTTTCTCTTTGATATTATAATCTCAGCTCAGTATGATGAATACTTTGGGAGCTACAAAGATTCTTTAAACTGTGCTGTCCAAAATCTGGTCGCAAGGTCAAACATTAATGACCCATATCAGACGCTAACAAGCCCATGGCTTCTCTTGTGCATTCTCTGGGTACACATACAAATTCATTTACATGATATTAGTTAGTCCCTTGTAAACTATTAGGAAAAAAGGTTCATTCCGTAACTGTAAATGTTCTTCGATATGTTCCTCTGGGGGGAAACCTTCCAGCTGCAGGGTTTCCTATTCACAAAAAAAATCACTTTACACAAATAACCATCAGAAAGAATTTAAAAAAGATGTTTTTTCCTTCTCTGCTTCTCATTTCCAGAAGAAATATTTTGATATTATTCATTAAATAATTTATCCATTCATTTTCTTTCATCCTATCCAGGGTCGAGGTAGAACAGCCGTAGCTGAACTCAAAGAGGAACCAACTGAACCCTTAATTTATGGTTCTATAAAATGGTCTAAATCAAAAGGCTCTGAAGTTATCTCAACCCACCTCAAGGCTTTACTGATTATTTCACTTGGTTAAAATTGTGTTGATCAGTCAAAAGCTTCCCTCAGAAATTATGTGCTGGCAATAAACTGAAGAAGTGTGACAATATAAGGAAACAGGCAGTAAAGTTTTTTTTCTTTGGTTAATTGGAAATGCAGAACTTCAGGAAAACAGTCATCGTTCCTTTTACAAGGTGCTATAGTTTCAGCGATTACTGCACATGTGTGAGATACGCTTGTGAGAGCACATAACGATTGTGTTTCATCAAAGTTTGGCCTCATGAATCCCTACAAAACAATAATACACTGCAGGGCTTTGTTTCCATCACATAAAACACCTGGGGCCTCATGCTAACATTTCCACTCATTAGCCAGACTGACCAAAAAGCCTCCAAATGTCAGATCTTTATCAGGCTCATAGTGCTGTCTCGAATTGTCTCTGAATCTCTGAATACACTTTCCAGACTTGCTAAAGTATAAGATACTGACTTAAGTGGGTAAAATTTACTCTGAAATGTAAAAATTCGAAACTGTTTCACATAATGGCGGCTGTATTGGCAAGATTTAGTGATTGACAGGCAGACTTATGATGTAAAACTAATGGGACTTCTGAGTTGTCCACCCATATTTGCTTCTTTCCCAAACTAGTAGCAAGTTGGATGTATACATTTGCATTGCTTGTCTTTAGATGCAGCAGCATGAACATTTTTCTTTTCCTGTTTCAGAACAAATCCAGCTCCATAAAAATCTGCTTTATATGAGTTAGAGTGGAAGATCTCCTGCTGTAGAGCTCTAAAACCTATAAAACATGAATGAATGTAAACACTGACTGCAACCCAGGCCCCCTCACCTCAACCCCAATAGTGCCTGACTTTACTAACAGTCTTGTAGCCGAATGAATCTCTACAATAGAGGTGGCCAACCAGTCAGAGACCGAGAGCCACATTTTTTACTGTGTTACCGCAAAGAGTCACATCATACACATGGGCACACATGAACATCACCCATCCCTTCCTCTTACACACACACACAAACACACACACACACACACACACACACACACACACACACACACACACACACACACACACACACACCTCTGCTCAGCCAGATTTATTGTAAATGTCACACACCAACATAATGACAGAAATTGACTCCTACAGTTCTAAGACCACAGGACAGTCATTTTCAACAATGAACATTGTGTGCACTGCCTCACACACACAAACTCTTAGTTTAACCAAGTCTACAAACAAAAATATAATAATTTACTATAGCGTTTATCTTTTACTATGCATGGTACTTAGTGGGACTTTTGGCATCCTTCCCCTGAACAATCCCCTTCAAATCTGCCTCATATTCCGTTGTTGCCTCTCGAAGCAATTCTTTCACATGGGGGTCAGTCAGAACAGATCGATGCTTTGATTTCAAATGCTTCAGGGTAGAAAACACAGACTTTGTGTGTGTTTTTTATATGTTCACTTCGCTTGAGTTCAATACGGTATTTTCTTCAAACGCGCATGTGCGTGAGATGAATATACCGCAGGGGTGGGCAATTAATTTTTACAAGGGGCCACATGAGAAACCTGAATTGTGTCAGAGGGCCACACCAACGATAATATTTTACGGATGCACCGAAATGAAAATTCAATTCAAAAGTCAATGAAATCCATAATTTTTTGTGAAATGCCTTTTGCCTTGGCACCATCACTGGAAAACTTTCCTGCCTTTTCCAAAACGTCCATCTACAGACGGAGTGCGCATGATCAGATTGAAAACTTTTCTGCGCCGCGTTCTTCTCATATTTAGAAGGCAGTCGGGATGTTTGGATTTCAGGTGATAAATTAAACCCGACTTGGAGAAACTCTTTGCAGATACACCCCCCTCTTGAAATTTCAGCATTGCATGTTTTGCAAATTGCTATCCGCACACCGCAGACATGTTGGCTCTTATTCAGATAACCGTGTTCTGCTGCGCTTTTTTATTGAGTCATTACAATTGTGTTTCGTCTGATATACCGCAAAGATCCCCAGTAGGGGCAAGCTCATTTAAGTCTTAAAATACCGTATTGAACTCAAGCGAAGCGAACACGCACATTAAAAAAACAAACAAACACAAACTTTGATATGAACGTAAGAGCCGCATGAAACCAGCCAAAGAGCCGCATGCGGCTCGCGAGCCGCGGGCTGGCCACCCCTGCTCTACAAAATCTCCACGAAATTTAGTGAAAGATCTTTCCAGAAGATGCACACTCCAAATCATGTGTATAATCAGTCCAATGGAAACCTGGAGACATTCCCTTTCAGGAACTTGAGCTGTGTCTGAACGCTTTGGGAACAAGTGTTCAATCAAGCCAGACTGACCAGTCCCTGCCTAGTGTGGACAGGCACAGCTAGGCCGAGGGGCCAGGAGTCGCACTGAGGTTGAGGCTATATAACCTGACAAAGGTCAGCAGAGTGGACCAGCCCACTGCGTTGCAGATGTCCTGGAAGAAAACTCCAGATGACAAGGCCTTGGAGGCTGCCACACTTCGAGTGGAGTTCCTCATGGAGGGAGCTCTGGATTAAAGAATGGTTTCTACCACCAGCATCTCAAGGCAATTTATGTGCCACTTTAGATAGGACCTTTTCCAGAGACCTCCAGTGGAGTGCCCACCCATGACCGCTCCCCACAACGTGAGGGACGCATCTGTCATAAGCATTTTGCGACAGCAGGGAACTTCCAGCACAGGGCCCTTAGTCGAGAACCTGGTATCTCTCCACATATCTAAGGCATGTAGGGCTCGCTGCGATACCTTGATTGAAAACCACCTGGGTCTTGAGCCACAACTGAAGGGGTCTCATTTGCAGGAGGCCAAGTTGAACCACGTTCATAAGACCCAGCAGTCTCAGAAACTGCTTTACAGTGAGTGACTGGCCTTTCCTCACTCCCCTGATGGCTGCGAGAATGGACTCGACACGAGCCGGGGACAGATATGCCCACATAAGAGTCGAATCCCATATTGTATCCCTCTGTGATGGAGAAAGCACACTCATTTTAATTTTCATCTGCCTTAACCCCAGTTTCTTCATGTGGGCAAGAATGACATTTTATTGCCGGACTGCCAGTTGTTCTGATTAAACTAATATTAACCAATCTCCAATTTAATTTAGAATGCGGATGACCCGAAACCTCAGCTTGACCAGCGCCACATTTATACACTTTGTGAAGGTGCGGGGTGAGAGGGCAAGACCAAACAGAAGGACCCAATACTGGTAAGCTTCAGCCCTGAAAGCAAATCTCATGAACTTCCTGTGAGCTGGAAGGATGGATACATGAAAGTTTCTTCTTCTTCTTCTTCTTCTTCAGAACTGATTTGGGACAGGACCTGCTTGAGGGTCAGTGTTTTGAACCTGAGTCTCAAGAGTAAGCGGTTTAGTTGACGCAGGTCCAGTATAGGATGCAACCCACTGACCTTTTTCGGAACTATGAAGTCCCGGCTGTAGAACCCGATCTCTCTGTCTGATGGAGGGATCACTTTGATGGCCACCTGTTTTAGGAGAGTGTTTACTACCTGTCTCGTGACCAGAGACTGCTTGGGCCCCACCCCAATACTAAATCATACTGCTTCTGTCTACAGCGTGCAGAACCCACCGGGACACGTCTGGCAGAGCCTGCCAGGCTGCCAGATAGTCTCTTGCCCGCCCCTCCACAGCCCCCTCTGGGAGTTGGATCGTTATTCATGCCACACTCGGTGCTTCAAGGCACGGCCAGCTCCAGCGATCACCCTCCTTGCTCTCCACCCGGCACCATAGTGGACATGGGGGGGTTCGTCGCCTTTTAGGAGGCCCCTTGAGCTGTTCCAGGGCGTTGGGACTGAAGGGGCAGGAGGAGATGCTGCACGTTCCATTGGACTGATTATAAACGTGATTCAGAGTGTAGGCAATGACAAGGCATTTCCCAAAACGTTCTGACACAGTTTGAGTTCCTTAAGGGGAACTAAATGTGGAATGAGATGTTCATAAATTACATTTGAAACTTTAGCAAAGCAAGTAAACGTGTGATAAACCTGACCATAGTTCAGCAATTTCTCCACCTCACTTCTCCCTCCACTTCAACACCAAAAAAAATTATACAATTATGACTTCAAGGGATTGATGGGGGTCACATTTAGAAAATTAACACTTCTTCCACGATGGATCAGCCGTCTCCAAATGCCTCTTTCAAACCAACCACCTGCATGTCTTCCCTTACCACATCCATAAACCTTCTTCTGGGTCTATATTGCCTCATTTCTGACCTCATTTCCAAAACATCCTACATGATCAGTCATTCTAATAAATTCATCTCTACTCTTGTCCATCCTCATCACTCCACAGCATCGGCCACCTAAAGCTCCGCCTCCTGTCTTTTTTTCAATGTCTCTAAACTATACAACATACCAAGTCTCACCACCGTCTTACAAACATTCCCATTTACGCTTGAAGATAACCTTCTATCCCAAATCCCACCTGCTATCAATCTTCTCTCCATTATTTAATGGATTATGAAGTGTTCTACCATCTACCAGTACAATTCCCAAATTGTACATCCAGGAAGTTAAGAAGATTAAAAACAACAATTAACTTGTCAGTCTATTCAAGGTTCTGTTTTTTTAATTCTGCACCCTTAAGGAAAATACCAGGGGACATTACAACCAAGGGGAATGTAAACATAGTCATTCCGGTTTTATCCTTCAGTTTACCCGCTTCCAGTTCTTGCATTTAGAGCAATAAACATGAAGGAGTCTCATCTCTATGAGCCTTT
>NC_139584.1:1479768-1574768 GCF_946808225.1 Silurus aristotelis
AAACGAAGAAGAAGAAGAAGAGGAGGAAGAAGAAGAAAAAGAAAAAAGAAGGTTGATATGCAGAAAGAAAAAGAAGGTGAAGAAGAAGATAAAGAAGAAGAAAGAAGAAGAAGAAGGACAGAGGGCATTAAGCAGAAAGAAGAAGAAGAGGAGGAGGAAGAAGAAAGAAGGACAATAAGCATGAAGTAGAAAAACAAAGAAGAAGAAGAGAAGAAGAAGAGAAGAAGAAGAAGAGAAGAAGAAGAAGAAGAATAGAAGAAGAAAAAGAGGAGAAGAAGAGAAGAAGAAGAAGAAAAAGAAGAATAGAAGATGAAGAAGAAGAAGAAAAAAAGAGAAAGAAGGGCAATTAGCATAAACAAAAAGAAGGGGAGAGAAAAACAAAAAAAAGAAGAAGAAGAAGAAGAAGAGGAAGAAGAAGAAGAAGAAGAAGAAGAAGAAGAAGAAGAAGAAGAAGAAGAAGAAGAAGAAGAAGACAGGAAGGAAAAGGAACAACAGCAACAACAACAACTTCATGTACAGATGTTTTCTGCACAGGAGGAAAATAAGCTCCGCCTCTCAGTCACTCTGCTGATCTACAGGATTGTTGTTCTGTTGTAACTGTAACACTGTGAAGGTTTTGAGTATAATAAACTGAAAATCCACTAAAGATCTCTCTCCTGAATGACTGATCTCAGAATGTCATTTTCTTCTATTTAAATAACATCATGTTCACTCTTTCCTCCATCAATGCACCTCCTAATCTCATGGTGCCCTGGAAAACCTCCAGCCCACGTAAAACAGGAAGATCAGGATCAGGAGATGGCTTTAAGGCTCACAGATGAGGTAGAAACAGACACACATTTGTAGAAGCACGACGCCTGTTATTCTTATCTCGCTGTGCTTCTCTCTCGGCCCATGCTCCGTGTTGTGCATGCAGATGTTCATTAACATTACAAAGCATCAGCGTGGTGCTGGATGGAGGAAGGAGTTACGTAAAAACCGTCAATAAACCTTCCGTTCCCACCACCGTTATGATTCGTATCTTTCTTATGTTCTCTGGATCCTTTAAATAAAACAAACTGATTCAGAATTGGACCTGAAGCATCCTGAATTTTCTGGAACAGTGCATAGTAACGTCCTCATACCAACCTGCACCTAAAATGTGTTTATGTTTTATCCTTTCCTGAGTTATTATTAATAATCGTAATGCAACATCTGCATGAGGCATTTCATTGCCATGCCACCAGGGGGCACCCTCCTTTAAAGATCTAAGGGCAATTTCTTGTTAGTCAGGAAATAAAAAGCATTTACAGCTTCCCAACAAACCACAAAAACACATACAAATGCACAATATGGCCAAAGGTTCCTGGACTCTCAAAGCCATATGGGTTTCTTCCTTAAACTCAGCACTAAGCTTGAAGGACACAGTTGTTTCGGACGTCTTTGAAGAATGAAATATTCCCTTGACCTGAACTACGAGACCCAAACCTGTGCACAAATCCAGCTCCATTAAGATCTGCTTTCTTTTGAGTTGAAGTGGAAGATCTCCTGCTGTAGAGTTTAAACCCTAATGAACATGAATGAATGTGAACATTGACTGCACCCCAGGCTTCCTCACCTTCTCACCTACATCTGACTTTACTAACACCCTTGTGGCTGAATGAATCTCCACCAGCACACTTCAAAATCTAGTCGAACATCTTCTCAGGAGAGTGGAGCATATCATACGAGCAAATGGAGATTAAATATGGAATAAGATGTTCATAAATAAGCACATAGAAATCTTATGGTCAGGTGTCCACAAACTTTTGACTATATAGTATTCGTTACGTAAACATTGCAACATCAAGAATTATGGGGTTTTTTTGGGGTTTTTTTGTGAAGTAAATCCAAAGAGTGAAGAAGCTGTGAAAATGTCGACCTCATCGCCACATTCTAAGCAGCTTTACAGAAATAAATACATTCCGTATATAAATGATAAAATGAATAAGTTTATCTATAATGAATGAGTCAGAGTTGACATGGATGAGGGAAAAACTTCCTGAGATGGTATGTTGTAGAAACCCTGGGAGGAACATTGAATTTGAATTTAAATTTAAATTTAAATTTAAATTTAAATTTAAATTTAAATTTAAATTTAAATTTAAATTTGAATTTGAATTTGAATTTGAATTTGCCTGATCTTGATTTTGGATCTGGCGTTTGGATTCTGGAGCTACTAAGACTCTTCAAACTCAGGCTCTTGGCTTGGAGAGATGTAACGTAAGTGTCTTCACGCAGCATAAATGAACACTGTGCTGTAAATCCCTTCTGTGTCAAGGAGAATGTGCAACTACTTTAAGTTTCCTATAATAGAAAGTGTTGGACAGGAAGTGCGGAGATGAACAGACTGCATGGCCTAGATGGCAGTCAAGAAAGGGGTCAAGGAGGTTTATGAGAGGTTCACCAAAAAAATGAATTAGCAGAGTGAAGGGTGGAGTGGGGGGTGGGAGGGATACACAGAAATGAGGTGAAAGAGATGTACAGCCAAATGTATGTGGACACCTGATGATACATTTTTGAACATCCCATTCCACATTTAGTCCACCTTTGAACTTATAAAAACTTCCACTCTTCTGGGAAGATGCTTCACTAGATTTTGGAGTTCAGCCACAAGAGTGTTCACAAAGTCATGTCTCTATGAAGGTGAGGTGAGCGTTCACATTCATTCAGGTTCAGTTGAGTTGAGGTCAGAGCTCTATAGCAGGCCACTGAACATCTTCCACTCCAATGCATATAATCATGGAACTGGATTCCAGCCCAGGAGCATTGTCATGCTGAAACAAATTTGAGTCTTTGGGAAAATTTCATGTTGCATCCAAAGACGTCTTTTACAATTGTGTGCCTCCAACTTTGTGCTTGACAGTTTAAGAAAGAACCACATGTGACTGGAACAGTCGGGTGTCCCAATACTTTTGGGCATATAGTGTTTATTCAGAAGATCGTGAGAAAATATGCTGAGAAATAGTTATTTTGGAGGATGCTTTTATAAAAGGAGTGGGTTTGAGAGCAGAAAAGAAGAAGAGAAACAAGAACATCTGGAGAAAAAAGAAGGTGAAAAAAAAACAGTTCAAGAGAGATGAAATAAAGTAAAGAAAAGGGAAAGCACACGTTTCATTACTAAAAAACAACGACTTATTAACTGCACTTTAAATATTTAAATAAAAAATAGGACTCTGATATCCCACTGCTTCAGAGGCAGAAAGAACTACTACTGTAACAGCATGCATCCTCTAATTGTAGGTAGCCCCCTTAAGCCAGTAACGCTTAGTGTTTATCTAGAAATTCTTATTTGTACTTTTCTTTAAAACACATTGATCTCAAATTGGGAGATCAGTCATGTGCCTTAAACCCATCTCTGTAGTCATCTCTTACAGACACAGACGTTCCAATCCACAGAACAGATGTCACATTGCCAGTAACTTCATCTACCCTCCCCTGTTGTCTCAATCTCAAACAGTGGTGGTAGGTGGGCTCTGGAATTGCCAGTCTGCTGTTAGGAAAGCTGACTTTATCACAGGCTTGGCTTCCCACTACACCTTCGACTTTCTGGCACTTACTGAGACCTGGATATCCCCACAGAACACTGCTACAGCAGCTGCTCTGTCTTCTGCCTATGCTTTCTCTCACTCACCAAGAGAAACCGGTAGAGGTGGTGGTACAGGTCTACTTTTATCACGGAGATGGTGTTTCACACCTCTCCCTTTGTCTCATCTAACCATGTCTTCTTTTGAATTTCATGCAGTTTCAGTTACCTCTCCAATCCACCTTTTCATTATTGTCATCTACTGCCCTCCTGGTCCCCTTGGAGACTTCCTAGAAGAGATGGACACACTCCTCAGTACTTTCCCCTCTGACAGCACCCCTCTGACAGTTCTTGGTGACTTCAACCTCCCATCTGACAAACTTCAGTCATCCTGCCTCTTTCCTTTTCTGAATACCTTCTCCTTGATATTTAACAGCTGCCCTCCAACACACAAGGGAGGAAATGTCCTGGACCTGGTTTTTACCCGCCCTATTCCAGCTACAGACATTACTGTCACTCCACTTCCTATCTCTGATCATCACCTGGTTTCCTTTTTAATCACTCTTTCTATTCAACCTAAAAATAATTTACATGTCTCTCTAATCCGTCCTAACCTTCATTCTATCTCTCCCTCCTCTGTAGCTTACTGTACTCTTTCATCTCTTCCTGACCCTGACTCCTTTTCCTCTTTACCCTTAGACGTTGCTACAGACTCCTTCCTCTCATCTCTTTCCTCAACCATGGACCTCCTTTGCCCCTTGACTACAAAACTGAAGAAAACTTCTTGTCCCACACCGTGGCTGTCAGAAGTTTTGCGCAGCAATCGACGAGAGCTCAGATCTGCAGAGAGGAAGTGGAAAAAATCACAATTCGTTGTAGACCTCGCATCTTACCATGCACTCCTGACTACATTTTCATTTAAGGTGACTTCTGTCAAAACTGCCTTCTACAAGGAAAAGCTTGAGGCCTCTGCACATGATCCTCGTAAGCCTCACAACATCTTCTCTTCACTACTCAACCCCCCTGCTGCACCTGCTCCATCCTTCCTGACTGCTAATGATTTTGCCTTCTTTTATGATGAGAAGATTAAGAAAATCTGCCAGACCTTCACCTCCTCCCCAACAACGACTACACAACACAGCCGACAATCCACTACGTCTCTGTCAAGCTTCTCAACCTTAACAGAAGATGAGATACTGCAAGTCATCCAATCTTGCAATCCCACCACCTGTCCTCTGGATCCAATCCCTTTAACTATGCTTCAGACCATCACACAAGATCTCCTGCCCTTCATCTCCACAATCATCAATGGGTCATTAACATCTGGCTAGTTGTTTAAAAACAGTGCATTCCAGAGATTTAGAAAGAAAGGAGAGAAGTGATACCGGTCTGTAGTTGTTGATGTCTGATGGATCCAAAGCAGGTTTCTTCAAGATGGTAATGACCCTTGCTTGCTTGAAGAAACCTGCTTTGGATCCATCAGACATCAACAACTACAGGCCGGTATCACTTCTCTCCTTTCTTTCTAAATCTCTGGAATGCACTGTTTTTAACCAACTGTCTGTCTATCTCTCACAGAACAACCTCCATGATCCTAATCAGTCTGGCTTCAAAGTGGCACATTCCACAGAGAGACGGCACTTTTGGCTGTTTCTGGGAAACTGCATACTGCTCGGTCAGCCAAGCTGTCATCTGTACTTATCTTCCTGGACCTTTCAGCAGCATTTGACACAGTCAACCACAAGACATCTTTGTCAACCCTCAAGAGCCTCGGTATCTGCGGAACAGCATGGGAATGGTTTGCTTCCTACCTGGAAGGTCGCTCATACCAGGTAACATGGAGGGGATCCACATCTGCCCCGTGCAGACTCACCACTGGTGTCCCACAAGGCTCGGTACTTGGTCCCCTCTTTTTCTCCCTCTATACCCACTCCATTGGTGAAGTCATATCCCTACATGGGTTTTCTTATTACTGCTATGCAGATGACACTCAACTAATCTTTTTTTTTCCCTCCATCAGATACCACAGCTTCCGCTCGGATATCAGCATGCTTGACAGACATATCTTCATGGATGAGTGCTCACCAGCTAAAACTCAACCCCAGCAAAACAGAACTGCTGGTCATCCCAGGTGATTCATCTCCAGGTCAAGATCTCCAAATAACACTTCATGACTCTCTGCTCTCCCCTTTAGCCACTGCTCGTAACCTTGGGGTAACTATGGACAATGAACTGTCCTTCTTCCCACATGTCCCTAATGTTTCTCGTTCTTGTCGATTTCTTCTCTATAACATCCGAAGTATTCGACCATTTCTGTCCACACAGGCTGCCCAGGTGCTTGTTCAGTCTTTTGTCATTTCAAGACTTGACTACTGCAACTCTCTGCTGGCAGGTCTTCCCCTGAACGCTTTTCGTCCACTGCAAATGACACAAAACACAGCTGCACGGCTTGTGTTCAATCTGCCCAAGTTCTCCCACACCACCCCACTGCTGCGCTCCCTTCACTGGCTTCCAGTAGCTGCACGTATCAGATTCAAAACACTGATGCCTACAAGGCCAAAAATGGACTAGCACCATCTTACCTCAGTGACCTTATCACATCTCGCACTGCACCACGCTGTCTGAGATCCTCCAGCACTGCTCGACTGGTACCACCTTCTCTCAGAATGAGAGGTAAGTACACTTCAAGGCTCTTCTTTGTTCTGGCACCGAGGTGGTGGAATGAACTTCCCTTAGATGTCTGTACAGCAGAGTCCCCGACTATCTTCAAGCGATGACTGAAGACCTACCTCTTCCTGAAATACTTAAATTAGCATTTCCAAGCTTGTAGAATTCAAGGGTTATATTTATATTAAATTTGTAATCTTGCATACCAGTGTAGATTTATTCATTACTAGAGACTCAAAGCACTTTTGTATGTCACTTTTGTATGCCCTGGATAAGGGCGTCTGCTAAATGCCACAAATGTAAATGTAAATGTAAATGTAAAATGTAATTGAACTAGTTGATCCGAACCTGTCCAGCTTGAAGTCAGCGATATAAACATATGCTTTACATAGGTTGGCATAAAAGATCTTGAGTAACCTGCTATAGACCTCTGACTTCAACCCTATTGGGGAAAACTGACCTCTGAACCCCAGGCCTCCTACAAAACTTTAATACTTTAGATCTTCCTGCGTTTTTAAATGTACTAATGGTTAGAAAGCGCTAACACTGAAGACTCCTTCTATGAATGTTTAATAACCTGTTAATACAAATATTGATAGAATATCGATAGTGAAATACATTTACTTTGCTAAATAACAATGTTCTGTATCAATTGATAAATACGATACCATACCATACCATACCATACCAGACAATTATGATATGATATGATACGATACGATACGATACGATACGATACGATACGATACGATACGATGATATAATATATGATATGATAAAATATGATATGATAATATGATGATGTGATATGATATGATATGATATGATATGATATGATATGATATGATATGATATGATATGATATGATGATACGATACGATGCGATACAATACGATACGATGAAATTATATGATATAATATGATATGATATGATATGATATGATATGATATGATATGATATGATGACGATACGATACGATACGATACGATACGATGAAATGATATGATATGATATGATATGATAATATGATACGATACGATACGATACGATACGATACGATGATATGATATGATATGATACGATATATGATATGATGATACGATACGATACGATATATGATATGATATGATACAATATAATATGATGATATGATATGATATGATATGATATGATATGATATGATATGATATGAAATGATATGATATGATACGATATGATATGATATGATACGATATAATACGATATAATATCAATAATGATTGATATGATATAATATGATATGATATGATATGATATGATATGATATGATATGATATGATATGATATGATATGATATGATTTGATATGATATATGATACGATATATGATATGATGATACGATACGATACGATATACGATACGATACGATACGATATAATACAATATAATATCAATAATGATATGATATGATATGATATGATATGATATGATATGATATGATATGATATGATATGATATTATATGATATGATATGATACGATATATGATATGATGATACGATACGATACGATACGATACGATACGATACGATATGATATATGATATGATATGATATGATATGATATGATATGATATGATATGATATGATATGATATGATATGGTATGATATGATATGATATGATATATGATGATACGATATGATACGATACGATATGATACGATGCGATGCGATACGATACGATACGATATGATATGATATGATGATAATACGATACGATACGATACGATACGATACGATACGATACGATACGATACGATGAAATAATATGATATAATATGATATGATATGATATGATATGATATGATATGATATGATATGATATGATATGAAGATACGATACGATACGATACGATACGATGATATGATATGATATGATATGATATGATATGATATGATATGATATGATATGATATGATATGATACGATACGATACGATATATGATATGATGATACGATACGATACGATAGGATACAATATGATATATGATTGATATGATATGATATGATATGATACCATACAATATAATATGATGATATGATATGATATGATATGATATGATATGATATGATATGATATGATATGATATGATATAATGATACGATACGATATGATATAATACGATGATATGATATGATATGATACGATACGATACGATATAATATGATATGATGATACGATACGATACGATACGATACGATGATATGATATGGTATGATATGATATGATATGATGATACGATACGATATAATACGATGATATGATATGATATGATACGATACGATATGATATGATATGATATGATATGATGATACGATACGATACGATACGATGATATGATATGATATGATATGATATGATATGATATGATATGATATGATATGATATATGATATGATGATACGATATGATACGATACGATGATACGATACGATGAAATAATATGATATGATATGATATGATATGATATGATATGATATGATATGATGATACAATACGATACGATACGATACGATACGATGATATGATATGATATGATATGATATGATATGATATGATATGATATGATATGATATGATATGATGATACGATACGATACGATACGATACAATGATATGATATGATATGATATGATATGATATGATATGATATGATATGATATGATATGATATGATATGATATAACGATACGATACGATACGATACGATGATATGATATGATATGATATGATATAATATGATATGATGATACGATACGATACGATACGATACGATGAAATGATATGATATGATATGATATGATGATACGATACGATACAATGAAATGATATGATATGATATGATATGATATGATATGATATGATATGATATGACGATACGATACGATACGATACGATGATATGATATGATATAATATAATATGATATGATATGATATGATATGATATGATATGATATGATATGATATGATATGATGATACGATACGATACGATACGATACGATACGATGATATGATATGATACGATACGATACGATACGATGATACAATACGATGAAATAATATGACATGATATGATATGATATGATATGATATGATATGATATGATATGATATGATATGATATGATATGATATGACGATACAATACGATGATATGATACGATACGATACGATACGATGATATGATATGATACGATACGATACGATACGATACGATACGATACGGAACGATGATATGATATGATATGATATGATATGATATGATATGATATGATATGATATGATATGATATGATATATGATATGATGATACGATATGATACGATACGATACGATGATACGATACGAAGAAATAATATGATATGATATGATATGATATGATATGATATGATATGATATGATATGATATGATATGATATGACGATACGATACGATGATATGATACGATACGATACGATACGATACGATACGATACGATACGATGATATGATATGATATGATATGATATGATACGATACGATACGATACGATACGATACGATACGATACGATACGATACGATTTGATATGATATGATATGATGATACGATACGATACGATACGATACGATATATGATATGATACGATACGATACGATACGATACGATACGATACGATACGATACGATACGATACGATACGATGATATGATATGATATGATACGATACGATATATGATATGATGATACGATACGATACGATACGATGATATCATATGATATTATATGATATGATATGATATGATATGATATTATATGATATGATATGATATGATATGATACGATACAATACGATACGATGAAATAATATGATATGATATGATATGATATGATATGATGATACGATACGATGATATGATGATATGATACGATACGATACGATACGATACGATACGATACGATGATATGATATGACATGATATGATATGATATGATATGATATAACGATACGATACGATACGATACGATACGATGATATGATATGATATGATATGATATGATATGATATGATATGATATGATGATACGATACGATACGAAACGATGAAATGATATGATATGATATGATATGATATGATATGATATGATATGATATGATATGATATGATGATACGATATGATACAATGAAATGATATGATATGATATGATATGATATGATATGATATGATATGACGATACGATACGATACGATACGATGATATGATATGATTTGATATGATACGATACGATACGATACGATACGATACGATACGATACGATACGATGATATGATATGATATGATATGATATGATATATGATATGATGATACGATATGATACGATACGATACGATGATACGATACGATGAAACAATATGATATCATATGATATGATATGATATGATATGATATGATATGATATGATATGATATGATAAGACACGATACGATACGATACGATACGATGATATGATATGATATGATATGATATGATATGATATGATATGATATGATATGATATGATATGATGATACGAAACGATACGATACGATATATATGATATGATACGATACGATACGATACGATACGATGATATGATATGATATGATATGATATGATATGATATGATATGATATGATATATGATATGATGATACGATATGATACGATATGATACGATACGAAGAAATAATATGATATGATATGATACGATACGATACGATACGATACGATGAAATAATATGATATGATATGATATGATATGATATGATATGATATGATATGATATGATATGATATGATGATACGATACGATACGATACGATACGATGATATGATATGATATGATATGATATGATATGATATGATATGATATGATATGATATGATATATGATATGATATGATATGATATGATATGATATGATATGATATGATGATACGATACAATACGATACAATACGATACGATGATATGATATGATATGACATGATATATGATATGATATGATATGATATGATATGATATGATATGATATGATATGATATGATATGATATGATATGATATGATATAATATGATAATTCGATACGATGATATGATATGATATGATATGATGATACGATACGATACGATACGATACGATGAAATGTTATGATATGATATGATATGATATGATATGATATTATATGATATATGATACGATATAATATGATGATACGATATAATATGATGATATGATATATGATATGATATGATATGATATGATATGATATGATATGATATGATATGATATGATATTTATTATATGATGATACGATACGATGAAATGATATGATATGATATGATATGATATGATATGATATGATATGATATGATATGATATGATATGATATGATGATACGATACGATACGGTGCGATACGAGGAAATGATATAATATGATATATGATATAATATGATATGATATGATATGATATGATATGATATGATATGATATGATATGATATAATATGATATGATATGATATGATGATACGATACGTTACGATACGATGAAATGATATGATATGATATGATATGATATGATATGATATGATATGATATGATATGATGATACAATACGATACAATAGGATACGATGAAATGATATAATATGATATGATATGATATGATGATATGATATGATATGATACGATACGATACGATACGATACGATACGATACGATACGATGAAATGATATGATATGATATGATATGATATGATACAATATCATATAATATGATGATACGATAAGATAAGATACGATACGATAAGATAAGATACGATACGATACGATACGATACGATACGATGAAATTATATGATATGATATGATATGATATGATATGATATGAAATGATATGAAATGATATGAAATGATATGATATGATATGATATGATATGATATGATATGATATATAATATGATATGATATGATGAGATATGATATGATATGATATATGATATATTATATTATATGATGATATGATATGATATGATATGATATGATATGATATGATATGATATGATATGATATGATATGATATGATATGATGATAATGACCTATTGTGATGATATGATATGATATAATACGATACGATACGATTTGATATATGATGATATGATAATGATTTGATGATATGACAAGACATGATGATATATTATATGACATGATATGATATATGATATGATATGATATGATATGATATGATATGATATGATATGATATGATATGATATGATATGATGATCTGATGATATGATATGATGATATACTACACTATACTATACTATGATGTGCTATACCAAACTATACTATATCACATTGCACTATACTATACTATACTATACTATACTATACTATACTATTTACCAATTTATACAATACCACATTACACTATACTATGATATATATACTATTATGTGCTATGCCAAACTATACTATTACACATTACTATACTTCTTCTTCTTCTTCTTTCGGCTGCTCCCATTAGGGGTCGCCACAGCGGATCATCCGTCTCCATACCACCCTGTCCTCTATATCTGCCTCTTTTACACCAACTACCTGCATGTCTTCCCTCACCACATCCATGAACCTCCTCCTTGGCCTTCCTCTTTTCCTTCTACCTGGTGGCTCCATCTTCAGCAATTTTCTACCAATATAATTCATGTCCCTTCTCTGCACATGTCCAAACCATCTCAATCTCACCTCCCTCACCTTGTCACCAAAACATCCTACATGTGCTGTCCCTCTAATAAACTCATTTCTAATCTTGTCCATCCTCGTCACTCCCAACGAAAACCTCAACATCTTCAGCTCTGCTACCTCCAGCTCCACCTCCTGTCTTTTACTCAATGCCACTGCCTCTAATCCATACAACATCGCAGGTCTCACCACAGTCCTATAAACTTTCCCTTTCATTCTTGCAGATACTCTTCTATCACAAATCACTCCTGTCACTCTTCTCCACCCACTCCACCCTGCCTGCACTCTTTTCTTTACTTCCCTAACACACTCTCCATTACTTTGCACTGTTGACCCCAGGTACCTGAACTCCTCCACCTTCTCCACCTCTTCTCCCTGCAACCGCATCACTCCACTGCCCTCCCTCTCATTCACACACATGTACTCTGTCTTACTCCTACTGACTTTCATTCCCCTTCTCTCCAGCGCATATCTCCACCTCTCCAGGCTCTTCTCAACCTGCTCTCTACTCTCACCACAAATCACAATATCATCTGCAAACATCATAGTCCAGGGAGACTCCTGTCTGACCTCGTCCGTCAACCTGTCCATCACCACTGCAAACAGGAAAGGGCTCAGGGCCGATCCTTGATGCAGACCAACCCATTCTTCTACCGATATACCCTATGTCCCTCCTTTGCACATGTCCAAACTATCGCATTCTCGCCTCCCTCACCTTGTCTTCAAAACGACCTACAGTCCTTTTCACTTTCCCTTTCACTATTGCAGATACTCTTCTATTACAAATCACTCCTGCTATCACTCTTCTCCACCCACTCCACCCTGCCTGCACTCTTTTCTTCACACTATACTACACTATACTACAATATATATATATATATATATATATATATATATATATATATATATATATATATATATATATATATATATATATATATATATATATATGCTATGATGTGCTATGCTATGCTATGCTATGTTATGATGTATAATTAATTTTAATATAGTTTTATATATATATAAAATTTATATTAATATAGTTATGTGCTATAACACACTATGCTATAATACACTAAACTATACTGCACTATACTATTTTATACTACACAACACTATACTATCATGTGCTTTACCAAACTATACTGTAATATACTACACTTCGCTATACTATGATATATATACTATGATGTGCTATACCAATCTATACTATACAATACTACTGGTTCTGAAACAATTAAAAACCTGACCAGCAGGAGCCACCTCTGCTCTTCAGGACAGTGCACTGACTGTGACATGTTTAGGGAGGTTGCAACCAACGGCGATTTCATCAACTTGGAGGTGTACACATCATCAGTGACCGGCTACATCAGCAAGTGCGTTGATGACGTGACCATCTCCAAGAACATCACTATACGCTCCAACCAGAAGCCGTGGATGACCGCAAAAGTGCGTGCGCTGCTAAAACAAAGAGACTCTGCCTTCAGAGCAGGGGACAAGATGGCCTTAAGAACAGCAAGGGCCAAACTGTCCCGTGCCATCAGAGAGGCGAAGCAACACACGCCAAGAGAATCCACGACCACTTTCAAGACAGCGGAGACACCCGGTGCATGTGGCAGAACATCCAGGCGATCACGATCTACAAGACAACATCACCTGCTTATGACCGTGATGCCTCCCTTCCAGATGCGCTGGACGACTTCTACGCCCGGTTTGAGGTAGAGAACAACGTAAAGGTGAGGAAGACAACCTCTCATCCCAGTGACTAGGTGCTCTGTCTAACCACAGCTGAAGTGGGGAAAACTCTATGCAGAGTTAACCCACGGAAGTCTGCTGGACCAGACAACATCCTTGGCAGAGTGCTCAGGGAATGTGCAGAACAGCTAGTGGGTGTTTTTACTGACATCTTCAACATCTCCATGAGCAGCAACGTTGTTCCTAAGTGCCTCGAGACGACAACCATCGTCGCTGTGCCGAAGAAGTCTACTGTTTCCTGCCTCAATGACTATCATCCCGTCGCACTCACACCCATCGTGATAAAGTGCTTTGAGAGGCTTTTCATGAGGCACATCAAGACCCAGCTTCCACCCTCACTGGACCCCATGCAGTTTGCGTATCGTCCAAACCGTTCCACGGACAATGCCATCTCCACAACCCTTTGCCCGTCACCCACCTGGACAACAAGTACACATATGTACGAATGCTGTTTATAGACTTTAGCTCAGCATTTTACACAATAATCCCTCAGCACCTGATTAAGAGGTTGAGCCTACTGGGCCTGATCCCCTCCCTCTGCAACTGGATCCTTGTCTTCCTGACTGGGAGACCTTAGTCAGTCCGGATCAGGAACAGCATCTCCAGCACCATCACACTGAGCACTGGGACCCATCAGGGCTGTGTGCTCAGCCCACTGCTGTTCACTTGGCTGACACATGACTGTGTAGCAATGCACAGCTCAAACCACATCGTCAAGTTCACCGATGACACGACCGTGGTGGGTATCATCAGCAAGAATGACAGCATACAGAGAGAAGGTGCACCAGTTAACAACCTGGTATGGAGCCAACAACCTGTCTCTGAATGCTGACAAAACCAACGAGATGGTTGTGGACTTCACGAGAGCACAGAGTGGCCATTCTCCACTGATAAACAATGGATCCTCAGTGGAGATCGTCAAGAGCACCAAATTTCTTGGTATTCATCTGGCGAGGAACCTCACCTGGTCACTCAACACCAGCTCCATCAAATAAGAAAGCCCAGCAGCGTCGCTACTTCCTGAAAAGGCTTAGGTAAGCTCATCTCCCTCTCCCTATCATGACCATGTTCTAGAGAGGGACCATTGAGAGCATCCTGAGCAGCTGCATCACTGCCTGGTTTTGGAACTGCACCGTTTTGGATCGCAAGTCCCTACAGAGGATAGTGAGGACAGCTGAGAAGTTCATCGGAGTCTCTCTCCCCTCTATCATGGACATTTACACCACATGCTGCATCTGCGAAGAAAACAACATTGTGGACGACCACACACACCCACATAGGAAAGTGGTTCCAAAGCATTCCGGCCGTCACATCCAGACTGTGTAACAGCTTTTACCCGCAAGCCATCAGGCTCCTCAATACACAGAACAAAACAAAACTCTCACACACACACACACACACACACACACACACACACACACACACACACACACACACACACACACATACACACACAAGCACACACACTCACTCAACTGTGTGTTACTAAAACGGTACAACCAGAACACACACTCATTACTCATCTCAATCCATTCCACTAACATTTATTTATTATTTATACTTCACCATATTACACTGTTTACATGCTGTTTTTTGCACCTCTTGACTGCTGCTGCTGTTTCTGCACTGCATTGTGTTTATAATTCTCTTTGACAGTACTGTATATATAGAGTATACAGTAGGTTTACTGGCCGGCGCTATCTTGTGTTACGTGTATTGTCCCACACTGTCTTGTATTGTCTTGTGATGTCTGTCTGTTTGTACTGTTATCTGTCTGTCTGCACTGTCTGTCTGTACTGTTTTTCGTCTGCAATGTTTGCACTAGGTTGCACTCAATGCACTTTATTTAGCTTTATGTTGTGTGTCTATGTTGTTTAGTGTAGCACCAGGGTTCTGGAGGAACGCTGTCTCGTTTTTACTGTGTACTGTGTACCACTGTGTATAGTACAAATGACAATAAAAGCCTCTTGACTTAACTACACTATGATATATACTATGATGTGCTATCCTGAACTATACTATACTATACAATACTATACTATACTATACTATACTATACTATACTATACTATACTATACTATACTATACTATGATATATACTATGATGTGCTATACCAAACTATATTATACTATACTATACAATACAATACAATACTATACTATACTATACTATACTATACTATACTATACTATACTATACTACAATATGATATATACTATGATGTGCTATACCAAACTATATTATACTATACTATACAATACTATACTATACTATACTATACTATACTATACTATACTATACTATGACATATAATATGATGTGCTATACCAAACTATACTATACTATACTATACTATACTATACTATACTATGATATATACTATGATGTGCTATACCAAACTATATTATACTATACTATACAATACTATACTATACTATACTATACTATACTATACTATACTATACTATACTACAATATGATATATACTATGATGTGCTATACCAAACTATATTATACTATACTATACAATACTATACTATACTATACTATACTATACTATACTATACTATGACATATAATATGATGTGCTATACCAAACTATACTATACTATACTATACTATACTTCACTTCACTTCACTATACTATGGTGAGCTATACCAAACTATACTATACTATACTATACTATACTATACTATACCATACCATACTATACTATACTATACTATACTATACTATACTATACTATACTATACTATACTACACTTCACTTCACTATACTATGGTGAGCTATACCAAACTATACTATACTATACTATACTATACTATACTATACTACACTTCACTATACTATGGTGAGCTATACCAAACTATACTATACTATACTATACTATACTATACTATACTATACTATACTATACTATACCATACCATACTATACTATACTATACTATACTATACTATACTATACTATACTATACCATACTATACTATACTATACTATACTATACTATACTATACTACACTTCACTTCACTATACTATGGTGAGCTATACCAAACTATACTATACTATACTATACTATACTATACCATACCATACCATACTATACTATACTATACTATACTATACTATACTATACTATACCATACTATACTATACTATACTATACTATACTATACTATACTATACTATACTATACTATACTATATTATACTACACTTCACTTCACTTCACTATACTATGGTGAGCTATACCAAACTATACTATACTATACTATACTATACTATACTATACTATACTATACTATACTATACTATACTATACTATACTTCACTTCACTTCACTATACTATGGTGAGCTATACCAAACTATACTATACTATACTATACTATACTATACTATACTATACTATACTATACTACACTTCACTTTACTATACTATGGTGAGCTATACCAATCTAGACTATACTACACTACACTATGATATATATACTATGATGTGCTATACCAAACTATACTATACACTACTATACTATACTATACTATACTATACTATACTATACTATACTATACTATACTATACACTACTATACACTACTATACTATACTATACTATACTATACTATACTATACTATACTATACTATACTATACTACACTTCACGTCACTTCACTTCACTATACTATGGTGAGCTATACCATTCTATACTATACTACACTACACTACACTATGATATATGATATGATGTGCTATACCAATCTACACTACACTACACTACACTACACTACACTACACTACACTACACTACACTACACTGTTTGTTTAAGGTGGTGCATCCATTCTTAATGTCCTGAAATATTTGTTAGCATAAAACCAAATGTATTAAAAGTGAGCATATTTATATAAAATGGGCAAGTAGAGCTGCTCTTATTTAACACTGTTCAGGTCCAAGAATTTATTCTCACTCTAAAAGAATGAAATATGCAACAAAACAATTGCCACCTGAATTACACATATGTTCTCTTAGTGCTAATGTTTACTTAGAAATCCAAAGAAAATTTGTGAAATTGTGGTCAGTATTAATCACACTGAATTACATTACAGTACATGGAGCAAAGTAAAGGTTATAGACACTGATTATAGGCAGGTTATAGACACTGATTATAGGCAGGTTATAGTCACTGATTATAGGCAGGTTATAGTCACTGATTATAGGCAGGTTATAGGCACTGATTATAGGCAGGTTATAGGCACTGATTATAGGCAGGTTATAGACACTGATTATAGGCAGGTTATAGACACTGATTATAGGCAGGTTATAGGCACTAATTATATGCAGGTTATAGTCACTGATTATAGGCAGGTTATAGACACTGATTATAGGCAGGTTAAAGGCACTGATTATAGGCAGGTTATAGTCACTGATTATAGGCAGGTTATAGGCACTGATTATAGGCAGGTTATAGTCACTGATTATAGGCAGGTTATAGGCACTGATTATAGGCAGGTTATAGGCACTGATTATAGGCAGGTTATAGTCACTGATTAATGGGCAGGTTATAGGCACTGATTATAGGCAGGTTATAGGCACTGATTATAGGCAGGTTATTGGCACTGATTATAGGCAGGTTATAGTCACTGATTATAGGCAGGTTATAGGCACTGATTATAGGCAGGTTATAGACACTGATTATAGGCAGGTTATAGTCACTGATTATAGGCAGGTTATAGGCACTGATTATAGGCAGGTTATAGTCACTGATTATAGGCAGGTTATAGACACTGATTATAGGCAGGTAATAGGCACTGATTATAGGCAGGTTATAGTCACTGATTATAGGCAGGTTATAGTCACTGATTATAGGCAGGTTAAAGTCACTGATTATAGGCAGGTTATAGACACTGATTATAGGCAGGTTATAGTCACTGATTATAGGCAGGTTATAGACACTGATTATAGGCAGGTTATAGTCACTGATTATAGGCAGGTTATAGACACTGATTATAGGCAGGTTATAGTCACTGATTATAGGCAGGTTATAGACACTGATTATAGGCAGGTTATAGGCACTGATTATAGGCAGGTTATTGGCACTGATTATAGGCAGGTTATAGTCACTGATTATAGGCAGGTTATAGTCACTGATTATAGGCAGGTTATAGACACTGATTATAGGCAGGTTATAGACACTGATTATAGGCAGGTTATAGTCACTGATTATAGGCAGGTTAAAGTCACTGATTATAGGCAGGTTATAGACACTGATTATAGGCAGGTTATAGTCACTGATTATAGGCAGGTTATAGTCACTGATTATAGGCAGGTTATAGACACTGATTATAGGCAGGTTATAGTCACTGATTATAGGCAGGTTATAGTCACTGATTATAGGCAGGTTATAGACACTGATTATAGGCAGGTTATAGGCACTGATTATAGGCAGGTTATAGACACTGATTATAGGCAGGTAATAGGCACTGATTATAGGCAGGTTATAGTCACTGATTATAGGCAGGTTATAGTCACTGATTATAGGCAGGTTAAAGTCACTGATTTTAGGCAGGTTATAGACACTGATTATAGGCAGGTTATAGTCACTGATTATAGGCAGGTTATAGTCACTGATTATAGGCAGGTTATAGACACTGATTATAGGCAGGTAATAGGCACTGATTATAGGCAGGTATAGTCACTGATTATAGGCAGGTTATAGTCACTGATTATAGGCAGGTTAAAGTCACTGATTATAGGCAGGTTATAGACACTGATTATAGGCAGGTTATAGTCACTGATTATAGGCAGGTTATAGACACTGATTATAGGCAGGTTATAGTCACTGATTATAGGCAGGTTATAGACACTAATTATAGGCAGGTTATAGTCACTGATTATAGGCAGGTTATAGACACTGATTATAGGCAGGTTATAGGCACTGATTATAGGCAGGTTATTGGCACTGATTATAGGCAGGTTATAGTCACTGATTATAGGCAGGTTATAGTCACTGATTATAGGCAGGTTATAGACACTGATTATAGGCAGGTTATAGTCACTGATTATAGGCAGGTTATAGACACTGATTATAGGCAGGTTATAGTCACTGATTATAGGCAGGTTAAAGTCACTGATTTTAGGCAGGTTATAGACACTGATTATAGGCAGGTTATAGTCACTGATTATAGGCAGGTTATAGACACTGATTATAGGCAGGTTATAGTCACTGATTATAGGCAGGTTATAGACACTGATTATAGGCAGGTTATAGTCACTGATTATAGGCAGGTTATAGACACTGATTATAGGCAGGTTATAGGCACTGATTATAGGCAGGTTATAGTCACTGATTATAGGCAGGTTATAGACACTGATTATAGGCAGGTAATAGGCACTGATTATAGGCAGGTTATAGTCACTGATTATAGGCAGGTTAAAATCACTGATTATAGGCAGGTTATAGACACTGATTATAGGCAGGTTATAGTCACTGATTATAGGCAGGTTATAGACACTGATTATAGGCAGGTTATAGTCACTGATTATAGGCAGGTTATAGACACTGATTATAGGCAGGTTATAGTCACTGATTATAGGCAGGTTATAGACACTGATTATAGGCAGGTTATAGGCACTGATTATAGGCAGGTTATTGGCACTGATTATAGGCAGGTTATAGTCACTGATTATAGGCAGGTTATAGTCACTGATTATAGGCAGGTTATAGACACTGATTATACGCAGGTTATAGTCACTGATTATAGGCAGGTTATAGACACTGATTATAGGCAGGTTATAGTCACTGATTATAGGCAGGTTAAAGTCACTGATTATAGGCAGGTTATAGACACTGATTATAGGCAGGTTATAGTCACTGATTATAGGCAGGTTATAGACACTGATTATAGGCAGGTTATAGTCACTGATTATAGGCAGGTTATAGACACTGATTATAGGCAGGTTATAGTCACTGATTATAGGCAGGTTATAGACACTGATTATAGGCAGGTTATAGGCACTGATTATAGGCAGGTTATTGGCACTGATTATAGGCAGGTTATAGTCACTGATTATAGGCAGATTATAGTCACTGATTATAGGCAGGTTATAGACACTGATTATAGGCAGGTTATAGTCACTGATTATAGGCAGGTTATAGACACTGATTATAGGCAGGTTATAGGCACTGATTATAGGCAGGTTATAGTCACTGATTATAGGCAGGTTATAGGCACTGATTATAGGCAGGTTATAGTCACTGATTATAGGCAGGTTATAGACACTGATTATAGGCAGGTAATAGGCACTGATTATAGGCAGGTTATAGTCACTGATTATAGGCAGGTTATAGTCACTGATTATAGGCAGGTTAAAGTCACTGATTATAGGCAGGTTATAGACACTGATTATAGGCAGGTTATAGTCACTGATTATAGGCAGGTTATAGACACTGATTATAGGCAGGTTATAGTCACTGATTATAGGCAGGTTATAGACACTGATAATAGGCAGGTTATAGTCACTGATTATAGGCAGGTTATAGACACTGATTATAGGCAGGTTATAGGCACTGATTATAGGCAGGTTATTGGCACTGATTATAGGCAGGTTATAGTCACTGATTATAGGCAGGTTATAGTCACTGATTATAGGCAGGTTATAGACACTGATTATAGGCAGGTTATAGTCACTGATTATAGGCAGGTTATAGACACTGATTATAGGCAGGTTATAGTCACTGATTATAGGCAGGTTAAAGTCACTGATTATAGGCAGGTTATAGACACTGATTATAGGCAGGTTATAGTCACTGATTATAGGCAGGTTATAGACACTGATTATAGGCAGGTTATAGTCACTGATTATAGGCAGGTTATAGACACTGATTATAGGCAGGTTATAGTCACTGATTATAGGCAGGTTATAGTCACTGATTATAGGCAGGTTATAGACACTGATTATAGGCAGGTTATAGGCACTGATTATAGGCAGGTTATAGTCACTGATTATAGGCAGGTTATAGACACTGATTATAGGCAGGTAATAGGCACTGATTATAGGCAGGTTATAGTCACTGATTATAGGCAGGTTATAGTCACTGATTATAGGCAGGTTAAAGTCACTGATTATAGGCAGGTTATAGACACTGATTATAGGCAGGTTATAGTCACTGATTATAGGCAGGTTATAGTCACTGATTATAGGCAGGTTATAGACACTGATTATAGGCAGGTAATAGGCACTGATTATAGGCAGGTTATAGTCACTGATTATAGGCAGGTTATAGTCACTGATTATAGGCAGGTTAAAGTCACTGATTATAGGCAGGTTATAGACACTGATTATAGGCAGGTTATAGTCACTGATTATAGGCAGGTTATAGACACTGATTATAGGCAGGTTATAGTCACTGATTATAGGCAGGTTATAGACATTGATTATAGGCAGGTTATAGTCACTGATTATAGGCAGGTTATAGACACTGATTATAGGCAGGTTATAGGCACTGATTATAGGCAGGTTATTGGCACTGATTATAGGCAGGTTATAGTCACTGATTATAGGCAGGTTATAGTCACTGATTATAGGCAGGTTATAGACACTGATTATAGGCAGGTTATAGTCACTGATTATAGGCAGGTTATAGACACTGATTATAGGCAGGTTATAGTCACTGATTATAGGCAGGTTAAAGTCACTGATTATAGGCAGGTTATAGACACTGATTATAGGCAGGTTATAGTCACTGATTATAGGCAGGTTATAGACACTGATTATAGGCAGGTTATAGTCACTGATTATAGGCAGGTTATAGACACTGATTATAGGCAGGTTATAGTCACTGATTATAGGCAGGTTATAGACACTGATTATAGGCAGGTTATAGGCACTGATTATAGGCAGGTTATAGTCACTGATTATAGGCAGGTTATAGACACTGATTATAGGCAGGTAATAGGCACTGATTATAGGCAGGTTATAGTCACTGATTATAGGCAGGTTAAAGTCACTGATTATAGGCAGGTTATAGACACTGATTATAGGCAGGTTATAGTCACTGATTATAGGCAGGTTATAGACACTGATTATAGGCAGGTTATAGTCACTGATTATAGGCAGGTTATAGACACTGATTATAGGCAGGTTATAGTCACTGATTATAGGCAGGTTATAGACACTGATTATAGGCAGGTTATAGGCACTGATTATAGGCAGGTTATTGGCACTGATTATAGGCAGGTTATAGTCACTGATTATAGGCAGGTTATAGTCACTGATTATAGGCAGGTTATAGACACTGATTATAGGCAGGTTATAGTCACTGATTATAGGCAGGTTATAGACACTGATTATAGGCAGGTTATAGTCACTGATTATAGGCAGGTTAAAGTCACTGATTATAGGCAGGTTATAGACACTGATTATAGGCAGGTTATAGTCACTGATTATAGGCAGGTTATAGACACTGATTATAGGCAGGTTATAGTCACTGATTATAGGCAGGTTATAGACACTGATTATAGGCAGGTTATAGTCACTGATTATAGGCAGGTTATAGACACTGATTATAGGCAGGTTATAGGCACTGATTATAGGCAGGTTATTGGCACTGATTATAGGCAGGTTATAGTCACTGATTATAGGCAGGTTATAGTCACTGATTATAGGCAGGTTATAGACACTGATTATAGGCAGGTTATAGTCACTGATTATAGGCAGGTTATAGACACTGATTATAGGCAGGTTATAGGCACTGATTATAGGCAGGTTATAGGCACTGATTAAAGGCAGGATATAGTCACTGATTATAGGCAGGTTATAGACACTGATTATAGGCAGGTTATAGACACTGATTATAGGCAGGTTATTGGCACTGATTATAGGCAGGTTATAGGCACTGATTATAGGCAGGTTATAGGCACTGATTATAGGCAGGTTATAGGCACGGATTATATGCAGGTTATAGGCACTGATTATAGGCAGGTTATAGGCACTGATTATAAGCAGGTTATAGACACTGATTATAGGCAGGTTATAGGCACTGATTATAGGCAGGTTATAGGCACTGATTATAGGCAGGTTATAGGCACTGATTATAGGCAGGTTATAGGCAGGATCTGCTCTAAGATATTTTAACATGTGCTTGGTCTATTAAGTGAACAGAATTTGACACAGTCATGCTGTAATGTTAGACACAGCTTTCTCTTTTTAGTTCGCTTTCTTTCTTTTTTTTTTCTTAGTAAAATATAGAACGTGTCCAGAGCCAACATCTTTAAACAGAGCTATTTTTAGGCTCTGTGAAGTTCACCAGCTCATGTTACTTCCAGCACAGAAAGACGGCAATGCAATATTACTTTTCCCACTCAGCACTACTTAAAGTCTGATCTGGGTTCTGTAGTAGAGCTGCAATTAAACTGTCCAGAGCTTTTCAACATTGTGAAAGTGCTATGTTTCAGCACATGAAGGGTGTGGGTGCAAAAAAGGTTGTTCATTGTTCTGTAATGTATGTGGGACAAATTAAGATTTTACATTCATTAGAGAACAACATTTCATCATTTCATTTCATCTTCTCCCACTTATCCATAATTCGGGTCGCGGGGGCAGCAGTCTAAGCAGATTCCCCAGACACTTCTCCGTGTCCAGGGATCGGCTGTCGAAGCCCCCGCCTTCGACCGCTGCCCAATCCTCTCAGCGCCGGTCCCTTACGGTCCCTCCTGCAGGTGGTGAGCCCACGGGAAGGTGGCCTCACATCGCTCCGACGTCACGGTCCTTGATTTATTTTTCTCATAAGGGTCCACTGGAGCATAGAGGGTTAAGGGCCTTGCTCAAGGGCCCAAGAGTGGCAGCTTGGCGATACCGGGGCTTGAACCCCAGACCTTCAGATCGGTAACCCAGCGCCTTAACCGCTGGAGCCACCAGCGGTTAAATGAGAACAACATTTAAAATTATTTTATATAAATATATTATTATGATGTGGTTCAGTTTCCAGCGTGACACTAAAACAAGTAGGAATAATCACTGCTTTTTACTGAAGAACATCTCAGAGCACAAACTTCTTTACTTAAGTAAAAAAGTGCAGTCAGAACTTAAACTTTTACCAGAATCTTTTAAAAACTCAGTATCAGAACTTCTACTGAGTGAAGGATGTGTGAACTTCTGTCACCACTGTAAACAACTATAGATTTAAGGGTCTTGCTCAGGGGCCCAGGACTGGAGCTTAACCACTAAGCTCCCATCTCCACTATCTATACCAGGAGCTGAATGGTGTATACATTTTAATGTGCTGTCTAATAATAATGGTATCATTTTTACAGGAATAACAAAAACCTGACTCTAGCAATAATGTGCAATTGAAATGTGCATAATTTTTCTCCAGTGCCAAATAAAACTAAACCCTTAATTATTTATTTATTTTTTATTTCCTTTTTTAATTCAAAGGATGGTGTAGGTGGTGTGGGACTGATTTATATTTCTGCTATACCATGTGACTCGTCCAAGTTCCAGCACTATAAAGCAAATAAAGTATATACACACACACACACACACACACACACACACACACACACACACACACACACACACACTGTATGGCCAAAATTATTTGGACACCCAACTTTGTCATCTGTTTGTGGTTCTACTCTGAACTGTTACCATAAAACTTGGAGGCACACAATTGTATATTTCACTTGAACTAGTTCCTAGCATGACTGCTTTACATGGGTTGGAGTAGAAGATCTTGAGTGGTCCGTGATGAACCCTATTAAACACCTTTCGGATGAATGTGAACGCTGACTGCACCCCAGGCCTCCTCATCTCACTTACATCTCTACCTGACTTTACGAAAACCCTCATGAATGAGTGCAAATCTCTACAGAATCTAGTGGAACATCTGTCCAGAAGAGTGGAGGTTATTATATGAGCAAATGTGGACTCAATGTGAAATGGGATGTTCATGATCAAGTTCAAGGTGTGCATTTATATTATGTGTGCCATGATTGTACTATTTTATTTTTTAATGTGTGTATGGGGAAAACCTTTTACTAGGTTACATCACATGTACGGTATATGTATGTGCAAATAATATACTTAAACCTTCTCACCGTTTAACTCGAGTCAGACACGAGACACCGCTCAGATGCTTTCGCTATTTTGGGGACAGAAGTGTGTAAGACGGGAACACAGCACTGTGTCAACACTTGTCATCAGTCATGGAAGTTAAGCTCTGCTGTCAGCAACAGATCACTCAACATGTCTGAGTAGTCATGCTTATCCTGGATCTCATTCTATCCCCATCTCTTTCTCTTTCCCCAAAGAGATCTTTCAGAAAAGATGTGTGTTATTTCTTTATTTTCTACACAACAAAAGTGTGTAGGACGTCTTCGGATGCATTGAATATCCTCTACACTTGAAGACCCAGACCTGTTCCTTCATGACAATGCCCCTGTGCACAAAAAGACAATTCTCTGAAGATGGGTGGAAGATCGACTGCTAAAGTTCTAAACCCTATTCAACACCTCTGAGATGAATGCTGACTGCACCCCAGGCTTCCACACCTCACCTGCATCAATACTTGACTTTACTAACACGTTTGTGTCTGAATGAATCTCCACAAGCATTAACATCTATCTCAGTTATACATCTGAGCAAGTGAGGGATAAGGGCCTTTCTCAAGGGCCCAGCCGTGACAGCTTGAGGGTGCTGGAATCCACTCAGCTACAACTTTAAAGCCCACTCCAAAATCTAGTAAACATCTTCCCAGAAGAGTGGAGCACATTGTAACAGCAAATGGAGACTAAATGTGGAATGGGATGTTGTCAGACATCTACAAACTAAATAATCAAAGAAAATGGGGAAAAAAAGAAAGGAACTCCAGTGGGAACTCTCCTTGGAAAGTGATAGATAGGTGTAGAGGATTCAAGGCACACGGTACTAATTGTGTTTAAAGGATGTCATGAAGAAGATTGGTATAGACCCATTTCATACTTTTGGTATTCGATCTATTTGCTGATTCCGGTTGCTCAGTGACAGGAACCTTTCGGTCCTCCTTTTATTTCTCGCTGCCTGATTGTAGAGCGTGTCGTTCTGGGTGATTTATTTCTTCCTGAACCCAAACCAGAGGCGATAACATCCACACATCTCGCGTTCCACCTGCAGAATTATGAGTTTGTCCTCGAAGCAGCAAGCAGTGATGAACGCGCTCGTGTTTTCGGTCTACGCTCATGTAAAAGTCGTTTACAAAAAAAATAAAAAATAAAAAATCCAATAGCGTTCCGCTTTCGAAGAGGGCTGTAAAAAGACGGAGGTGAAAAAACTGGATCGTGTTCTGACACAATGTCGAGTCGCTTGAAATCGATGCACTGGAGGTGATCGTTAGAGCGCGCCCGGGGGCGGCGGAGACTTAGTGCTAAGAGCCGTTGAAGAAAAGGCGCGTGGTTTCTGCTGATAAACCGGCAATTTACTGCTCAGTGTCACGGAGATGACTGCGGCTCTGCATCCCTATTGGGAGAAAAAACCGTCCTCGCTGTGCATTAAAGCTCACAGCGAGCGCCGTCCTGTTTCTCAAAATGCAGAATGTGCAGTTCGTCTCATAAAAAGGACAAGGCCGTGTGTGTATGTGTGTCTTTTAGCTTGAATAAAATTAAACTAAAGTTATTTCTGGCTACTGAGATTAAAGTTAGATGGAGTAGATTTTGGATTAATTCCAACAATATCTATAGTACATGCAGATACAGAAAGGACACACTATAGTCTCGGTGAAAAGGTACAATGGGCATATGGTTGAGGCGTCAGGTGTGTTTCAGGATCAAGAAATGTTGCTTGAGCTGGAAAACTATTTCAATGCATTTCCATAATTCATTCATTTCTTCATTCCTTCATCCTGATCACGGTCATTTAAATGAGTTTCAATGAACTCGAGAGGTTGAGATCGTTTGCTCCAGTGTTTAGTAGCTCAGTGGTTAAGACGTTTGACGTAACCTAGTGGTACCAATGAGATAATTGTAAATCGCTTTGAACTAAGCCGTGTGCCAAATGCCATTAATTCAATTCAATTCAAATTTTTTCCAGAGCACTTTTTCACAATGGACATGGTCTTAAAGCAGATTTACAGAATGTAATAATTATAGGACAAAAACTTCTGGGAGCACAGAGGGAAGGAAAAATCCAAATACCGATACAAATATTTGGAGAGCAAAATAAGTTCAAACCGTTTCAATGTGTATATAAAATCACTTGTAAGCAATTAAACAACAACAACAAAAAAAATCTTGATAAATTCTTCATACAAGACTGCACGGGTAAAAACCTCTCTGAAAGATTACAAACTGCAGAACATCTACATTACATGGACCAAAGTATTCAGACACATGAATTTTCCAGCTATATGTGGTCCTCAAACTGTTAGCACAAAGTTGAAGAGAACATCTTCATGAAATTTTTCCTTCACTTGAACTCGGGGACCCAAATCTGCTCCAGTATGACGATGCCCAGTGCACAAACCCAGCTCCATGAACATCTGCTTTATATGGTTTTGAGTGGAAGATCTCCTGCTATAAATCACACTGAACACCATTGGGATGAATGTAAACACTGACTGCACTCCAGGTCCTACATTACTACACCTCACCTACATTACTACCTGACTTTACTAACTGGCTGAATAAATCTCCACAAATCTTCACCAGCACACTCCAACATCTAGAAGAAAATCTTCCCAGGAGAGTAAATGAGGACTAAATGTTGAATGGGATGATCTTATGTTTGGGTGTCCACAAAGTTTTGTCTAAATAAAAAGGAATACAGAAATGTCCTTTCTTTTCAGACATGGCTTAATTAACTAGAAAGATGTGTGTCCTTGACCAGAAGGTCAGACTGTCAGTCTACTGAGAAAACTTACACTCAATACTGATCCATTAAAAACACACCAGTTCACTATCGCTGGAAACTAATGCAAGAAAACCTCATATCAAGCTCAAACTGCAGTTTGTTATTAAAGATTAAATACATATTTTCATATATTTGATCATTTTGGACCACAGTCTGCCTTCTGGTGGAGAATGCGTACTCATTTAGATTTGATTTAGCTCCAGGCTTACTTGTGATCTCTGATATATAATACAGAGTGAATGCAGACATGGATTTTATGTTGTGTTTGATCAAAACTGTCAAAAAAGAAGAATAAATGAATACTGTAGGAATTCATGTTTGAACTTGTTTGAGAGTAAGTCGATTTGAAATCAGTCTCTGGGAACTCAAACAGTAAATCCTGCTGGGAAACTCGCCCAAAAAGGGATGCATGCAAAAGCATACTGTAAATGATATGTGGCCCATCAGAGTGTAGGTACATGATTTATTTTCCATATTTAGTGTAACAGAAGTGTATTCATACTACTAATAATAGGAAGAGCAGAAAAGAAAGATATATGCTTTCACTTGTCACATTTACACTACAGCACAGTGAAATTCTTTCTTCACATCCTACTAATAATAATAATAATCACTCATCATCATTATAAAACACTACAGCTTACTACTACTACTACTTGTGATTATGATAATATTTATAATAATGATAACAATAATAATCATCATCATAATAATTATTATCATTGCACAAGTTTAATTTGTCAGTGTGGTTTTCCTAATATTACTATCACTACATAATAATAATAATAATTCATTCATTCATTCTTTTTCTCCCGCTTATCCGTAATTCGGGTCGCGGGGGCAGCAGTCTAAGCAGACCCCCGCCTTCGACTGCTGCCCAATCCTCACAGCACCGTCCCTTACGGTCCCTCCTGCAGGTGGTGAGCCCACGGAAAGGCGGCCCCACGTCACTCCGACGTCATGGACCTTGATATTTCCCTCGTAAGGGACCCCCGGAGCATAGAGGGTTAAGGGCCTTGCTCGAGGGGCCCAAGAGTGGCAGCTTGGCGATACCGGGGCTTGAACCCCAGACCTTCCGATCGGCAACCCAGCGTCTTAACCGCTGAAGCCACCACTCTCCCTATAATAATAATAATAATAATAATAATAATAATAATAATAATAATAATAATTATTATTATTATTATTATTATTATTATTATTATTATTATTATTATTATTATTATTATTATTATTATTATTATCATCATCATCGTCACTGTCAGGGATCCACCAGCCACGCCTTCTCCTAACCCTCATATCCACCCTAGCAGCTCACCTGATTACTAATCATCATCACCTGGGTCACATCAGTCACCACCATATATAAACCCCAGTCGTTCACAGTCTCACCGTCCGTTCTACAGCTTAGGCCTACGAACATTGTGGACTCTCTCACCCTTTGTGTTTACATCACGCTTCATGTGTGTTGGACGTTTCTTTTGTTTTCTGTATTTCTTTTGTGTTTTAGTTCATGCCTGCGTGTTGTTCTGCTTTGCTCTTTCATTTCTTGAGTGACTTAAGTAAACACGTTTCTTGTACATTCAACCTCCGGTTTCCTGCGAGTTCTTGTGCCTGACAGAAGAACGGACCCTTAACAAAACCGAAGGGCAACAGGGAAAGGAACCCCCCGCGGCTCCATCCCTGTGCTTACTACTCAAAGAAGTTATCCTCCGCTGAACAGAACTACGACATAGGTAACCGGGAACTCCTGGCCATCAAGCTGGCCCTGGAAGAGTGGAGACACTGGCTGGAGGGGGCCGCTCATCCTTTCATAGTCATCACCGACCACAAGAATCTCCAGGCCAAGCGTCTAAACCCCCGTCAGGCGCGTTGGGCTCTCTTCTTCACCAGGTTCAACTTTAGCATCACATATCGGCCAGGGTCAAAGAACGGCAAGGCTGATTCGCTCTCCAGGGTCTATGGGCCTGAAGAACCCGTCGAGTCAGGACCGATCTTGCCTCCCATGCTCATTTTGAGTCCCATTGTGTGGGACATGGACGGGGATATTCGCGCAGCCACACGGAGGGAACCCGCGCCCCCTGGTTGCCCCGGAAACCGAACCTATGTGCCACAAGAATGCCGACAGACCCTGCTCAGGTCTGTTCATGAAAACCCAGGCTCGGGGCACCCGGGTCGGAAACAAACCCTACGTCTGGTTCAGGGACGTTACTGGTGGCCCAGGATGAGCGATACGGTGGCGGAGTTCGTCCGGGGCTGCAACACCTGCGCCATGTCAAAGACCCCCCGGCATCTGCCAGTGGGTAAACTCATCCCCCTGCCTATTCCACAACGACCATAGTCGCACATCGGCGTGGACTTCGTCACTGACCTTCCTCGCTCGGGGGGTTATACATGCATCCTAGTGGTCGTCGATCGGTTCTCTAAAGCCTGCCGCTTTGTTCCCCTACAAGGCCTTCCCACAGCCCTGGATACGGCAGAAGCCCTCTTCCATCACGTCTTCCGCAACTTTGGCCTTCCGGAGGAAGTGGTGTCTGACCGAGGTCCCCAATTCACCTCACATGTCTGGAGAGCATTCTTTCGGCTACTGGGGATCGCGGTCAACCTGTCATCTGGGTATCACCCCCAGTCGAATGGCCAAACCGAACGGAGGATCCAAGACCTGGGAAGGTACCTACGGTCATACTGCCACCAGGATCAGGAGGAGTGGAGTCGGTTCTTGCCCTGGGCGGAGTACGCCCAGAATTCATTGCGCCAGGATACAACAGGACTCACGCCTTTTCAGTGTGTGTTAGGGTTTCAGCCCCCGCTGTTTCCTTGGACCGACGAGCCCGCCAATGTACCTGCAGTGGACCACTGGTTCCGGGAGAGTGTTAGGACGTGGGAGGCTGCACACACCCAACTGCGCCGGACAACCAGAGAAACCCAGCGTCATGCTGACGCACGCAGAAGGGAGGCCCCCCAGTACAGGCCCGGAGACTGGGTCTGGCTGTCCACTCGGGATCTGCGACTGCGGCTTCCTTGCAGGAAGCTGAGCCCCCGGTACATCGGGCCATTTCAGATCGAGAGGCAGGTCAACGAGGCAGCTTACCGGCTAGTACTCCCACCGCGGTACCGGATTCACCCCACCTTTCATGTGTCGCTCCTCAAACCTTACACCCCCGTGGACACACTGCGACCCACGGAAATTGCACCCCCGCCACCGGAGGTGTTGGAGCAGCCCTCGGTCTACTCGGTGAGAGAGATACTGAACTCACGGCGTCGGGGCAGCAGCCTGGAGTATCTCGTGGACTGGGAGGGTTACGGCCCCGAGGAACGGTCGTGGGTGGCGCGGCGGGACGTACTGGACCCTGCGCTCCTGGAGGAGTACCACGCCGCTCAACCGTTGCGTCCTGCCCCCCGGGGTCGGGGTCGGCCGCGGCGCAGGGTCAGGGCTTCAGGAGCCGCCTCTGGGGGAGGGGTACTGTCAGGGATCCACCAGCCACGCCTTCTCCTAACCCTCATATCCACCCTAGCAGCTCACCTGATTACTAATCATCATCACCTGGGTCACATCAGTCACCACCATATATAAACCCCAGTCGTTCACAGTCTCACCGTCCGTTCTACAGCTTAGGCCTACGAACATTGTGGACTCTCTCACCCTTTGTGTTTACATCACGCTTCATGTGTGTTGGACGTTTCTTTTGTTTTCTGTATTTCTTTTGTGTTTTAGTTCATGCCTGCGTGTTGTTCTGCTTTGCTCTTTCATTTCTTGAGTGACTTAAGTAAACACGTTTCTTGTACATTCAACCTCCGGTTTCCTGCGAGTTCTTGTGCCTGACAGTCACAAGTAGTAGTAGTAAGCTGTAGTATTTTATAATAATGATGATGATGATGATGATGATGATGATGATGATTATTAGTAGTAGTAAAAATAAAAGCATGTTATTTAAAGGTTTAGTCTGTTTTAACTCTGAAACCTCAATCACAACAATTTACCTGCATTAATACAAAATTCAACTTTAATTTAAATGTACAGTTTAAAAGGTGTTTAGCTTTAAGAAATATATATATATATATATATATATATATATATATATATATATATATATATATATATATATATATATATATATATAATATTAAATGTATAAACATTATTACATAAAAAAAAAGCTCTGCACATTTTAATCAGGATTATATAATTGCTAAATAATGGAGCTGTAAACGAGCCATAATGCAGAACTAAACAGAACAAACACCGGAACACTGGATATAATTGTATGCAGCAGTGAGTATTTTAAAAATTGCCAAACAGAACTTGTAGTTTTAACAACCAAAAACCTCTGTCCTGAAATATTGATTGCAATGTTTCCCGATAGCAGTTTATAGGGATTTCAGGGGTTTGGGTTTGAATTTCCCTGAAATATTAATATATTCATTGGGGAATTTGCATAACACACACACCTACACACACACACACACACATCCAAAGCACCTGATTATACAGTAGACATATCTAACGACTCAAGACTCAGAGCACTTTTGTACGTCGCTCTGGATGAGCGCGTCTGCAAATTCCGCAAATGTAAATGTAAATGTAACGACATGAAGGTTAATCCCATTCTTGTCTACCAGTTGATATGGTGATAAACAGGATTAACCAATCAGGTTAATGCATGCATTGTTTAAAAGTTACTAGCCAGCTAAATACAGTCTGAGCCTGGGGATATCAAGCCAATAAAGTTTTAGTTTAAAAAGGTTTAGTGTTTAGAAGGTTTGCTATAAGGCTTAGTGCTTGTGGAGGAGAAGAAGATCTGTTTATGAAGATACAATTCGGTATATTTGGTATTCCTATTACTAGATTGCTATTAATGCTAACAATTTAGCTGTAGACATCACACACTGAATTGATTTACCATAATCCTCCTCTCAAAAGAACTCCTGATTAGATGACAGGGTTGGCTGATTACCCCTGATGCTGATCCAGAGCAGCAGCATAAAGCCAGAAAGGCATAAAAACTGCATTCAGCATTCAGTTCTTTGCTCAGTGCAACATGCCATGAAGTTCCAGAAACCAGAGTCAGAGATCATAGTTACTGTCCAGAAAGCTGTATTTTTGCACTGCTTCATGCACCCGTCACCCTGGAGGCACTGATGCACATATTTCTGGTCTGGTCCAAGTTGTATATTTGTTCGGAGAAAATACTGTGATTCTCAGTTCTGCAGAAGATTCATAGGTTCTGCTGAGCTACAATTATTGCTCCTACAGTAGATCATTCTCATCAAACTTAATATTAGCATTTTTTTTCATTTAACATTATAATTGCATTCAAATTAAGATTGACAAATCTGCATAGATTAGATAGATAATAAGACAGGCAGCTTGTTGTTTTATTTTAGATTTATTTGGCAAAGAAATGGATAACAGGAGAACTACAGAGCAGATGTGAAAATGCTGAGGTTCATTTTGGAAAAGAAGCTCAGCAAGCCAACAGCTGTCGACTGGGATTGTGTTGTACAGTAGATTAAACGCATTGATTTCTGGAATATCAACTTCAATTTATGCAGTTCCAAATAAACAGTGGGCGTGGCTAAAATTAAATGTGAACCACCGCTACATCTCGAAAACACGGGTGAAACGTTTACAAAATACTGTAGAACACATAGCACTTTGCAGAACATGACATCTGAAAGTTCCTCAACCTCATCATTCAAGTTCATTTAGCTAGTCTCAAACACATGTTTTGTGGAACTTTCTAAAAACTAAACTGAGTAAAATGTGACCACAGGAAATCAAGGAATGGTTTGTACTGAAAAACATAATCTGTAGGATGAGTATATAAAAAACATGATTTGTTGTTGAATAAATTCCAAGATGGCGGATAAAATAATAAAGTGGGAACTGACGTTATCGACTGCACTGAACACGTCTTGAACATAAACTTCAAAATTAGGCCCAAATGTGAGAGCTTTGGTAGGACTTGGGATAAACTTGGACCCTCCCAGATCAGTGTACAAAATTTCAGAAATTTTTTGTGAATTTTATGAATCAGGAAAAAGCAGGAAAAAATTAATTATAAATCTACTATGAAACTGAGACTCAGTGCTGCTGCTCGTCACAATGGGGACCTTTATGTACTATTTCATTATAATATAAGTATAAAGCACAAAGCTCATCATTTTGAATGAATGAAATGAAGGTCTGGTTAAAGGCGACTATATAAAGTGGTGGTTTATTCCAATATAATATAAAATATTAATATTTGATTGCCTTCTAAGTAATATATGCAATTTCTGGAAGCTTTATTGAAATGTTGTTAGAAGTACTAGACCTCCGAGATGATTCACAGGGTTTTCTGAGCTACTAAAGGCACTAAACACACTTCCAGGAAGTTTTTTGGCCTCCTGGAAAGAAAAGAAGAAAGATCAGGTGATGCCCGGAATAGTCGCGCATGGGACTTCTCGTTTTTCTGTTTTGAGAAACATCAGAGGATTTATTTTTTCTCTCCCCTACTGAAACATCCTGCTAAAGCTAAACAAAGACCAAAAAAGCAAACCTGAACCTCTGATACCATCAAATGGAGTAGGCAGGACAAGACAATGTCAAAGTAAAGCTTGCTACATACCTGGCCAAGGACACAGGCTAGAGATGATATCTTTTCTGTCCCCTGGGTGGATTTCTTCTTTTAGAGCAGAAATATCATTTACTTGGTTTAGGCTACAATTTCAAATCTTCAGCAGATATGGGGAATATGCCAAAAGTTGTGTTTGAGAAACCTGGTTCCTCATTGGTTCCTAAAACTATGAAGACAACGTATATAATGGTGACAATTTGAATTAAAGACATTTTTTCCTTCGCTTGAACTAGGAAACCCAAAACTGTTCCAGCATGACAGTGATCCTGTGCACAAAGCTCCATCTCCATGAAGATCTGCTTTACATGGGTTGGAGTGGAAGATCTCCTGCTATAGAGCTGTAAACCCTAAAGAACACGAATGAATGTGAACGCTGACTGAACCCAGGAACATCAGACCACTGAAGCTGTCGAAAATACAAAATATGCCAATACTATCATTAACTGTGATAATGAGATTATTAATGAGATATTATTTCCATTTAATATAAAACACAGCATGTTTATTGTGTCGCATTTCATATTACAGTGGAACCCACTTATCTCGACCTCGGTGAACTCGCCAACCCTATTAAATCGACGTTTTTGAAGTGGAACCGCCAAATTCTCGTTTTGTCTTAGCATTTTTTAATCGGTTATGTCGATTCTTTTAGGTCGCCGAACCCTAATATCTCGAGCACAAGGGGGCAAATTTGCCACTTAACGTCGGTTATGTCAGGAATCCCCCTGCCACACCCCCTTCGGCGGCGGTATTCCCCGAAGCACCCTGCTTCTTTTCCCGTGTGGGCGAGCTCGTCGCAGTCATGCTGATCACACACACCTGACTCTCATTCACTCGCTCATCCCATCTCCTAGTTAAGCTTCTCACCTCCACACACTCGCGGTCCGTTATTGTTTGTGCATGATCGTATGTGTTGGTTCATGGCGGTCTGTGTAATCGCGTATACGTATCCCGCTATGTACCCTTCTTCTCGGACTCCGCATTCTCTCAGCAGCACCCAGGATTCCCCCGATCCTGCTGTTTTCCATCTTCACGCTGTCTGCACCACGTTTATCCGTTGCTGCCCAGCGCTGCGCTTTCCATAGCGCGGATCCGTGGATTCTCTACAAGAACTGTCTCTGCTTTCACAGAACTTGGTGGACCGCGCTCCCGGAGCGCACCACTGGATATTACTGCTTCACTACAAGTATTGGTGGATGATCTCCTGAGTCTCAATAAACTTTGTTTGCGTTTACTTCGGCTTCCGCCTCCTTATCCGCCTTACAGGTTTTCTCGATCCGCATGACCAATCAAACAAATCACGGCAACGCTGTTGTGTAAAAAACCTCCAAAAACACGTGCATGCACATTCTCATTCAATAACGCACATCATGTACATAAAGAAATTTCAAACACGTTAATATATTGCCGCCATATTGATTTTCGTTTATCTCAATCATCGGTTATCTCGATGCTTTTTGGCGACCCCTACGCCGGCGACATCACCGGGTTCCACTGTAATTAGAACAGATTTAAAAGGAAAAAAAAAAGGATTGTGCCGGTTTACGTGTTTGTCTGTTTTGAATGTCTCAACCCAATAAACTCCAACATCGCACCTGAAACAACTCGGGGAAGTTGATTTGCTTGGAATGGTTGTGTACGCTCGAGTGCACACGCTTTACAGTGAGTCTTGGGAATGGCCCTTTGTTAAACTCATTCAACGCTCGAGTGCTTCATCAAATTGAGGCCACGACTCACCAAGCCTTCGCTACAATATTACACCTGTCTTTTTGTTTCGTTTCTTCTAAACACAATAGCGCACTTTACCTTACGAGCCGAGCGTAAGTGTTTCTTGATCTAAATACGTTTATAGTTTTCTTTTTTATGTACTTTGAATGGCATTTTTGTGTTTTTTTTTTTTTTTATGATGAAAAAAACAGTAAAATTCTTTGTAACAGTTCAGCCTGACTCAGGTGTTTGACAGCGATGCTGTTTTTTTATGTTAATTCGAATATCCAGTGCACCAGACCTCCACGGTTTATGCAGATGTTCTCTATATGACATTAGATTCAGTATACTCATGATAATAAATCATGTTGATGCATGAATGAAATAAAAAGCACTTACTGTCTAAAAGACCAGGGTTTCTGACCAACACTCCGTACAGAATATAATTATACTGGGTTTGATATTTAACCTGGATCATGTGTTTAAATCAAGGAGGCATTAAACCCATTTTTCTGGTGATGAACGTCCACAATTTGGTGATCCAATACAGGACTTCATTAATAGCCCAAAGCATAACCACTAAACAACCACTACTACACAAGTCTACATTCCAGGACTGAGACTGACAAATAAGATGTTAGAGTTTGGATAGAGGTAGAATCTTCACAAGGTTGTGTTAGTGATGGGAAGATCGGATCATTTTAGTGACTTGGTCCTTTTAATGTTGTTCATCAAAATGAACGAATCTATTTGAGTCATTTGGTTAATTTTGTCCCTTTGATCAGAAATAAAATTACATTTTTGTCAACATACACAAACTTTAACTACAGTTCGAATAAATTTAGATATGTATATACAGTTTAACAACATAGTGTACAAGGTGGTACCAAAAAGTTTGAAGACTATCCAGATTTCATCACGGACAGCGAGGGCAAATGTGAAATTCTGAGTGAAACTGGGCAAATCTGCTACAGAGACATTGGACGTGACGTACGTTTGACATACGTTGTTGCTGTGACGAGTCGTTCGAAGGTGTTTTGAGCGTTTTGAGCGTCACGCACAACGAGAGATCAGGAAGACCTTCGACATCTCAAACCCCCAAAAATGTCAAAAACGTTTGGAAACTTGTGCATGATCACTGGCGGAGAACGAACCACACAATCTCACTTCCAGGGGATTTTTTTTTTAGGTGAATGTGTGGAAACGTAGATGTAAATAAAGCTTGTCTTGATACCACCTCGTATATCGAAGTCACGTGACAATATAACAAACGACTCGGACTAGAAAAGTCGAGAGGTGAACTACTCAATTTTGTTTTCTGTACACACTGTAAACTATGAAGATTTTGCGGTGCTTTGGTCATGCACATCCTGTGTAAAATAAACGAATCACTCTTTAAAACGACTCGTTCTTCTGAGTCACAATAAAGACTCGTTTAAAATAAATGAATCGCTCATAAACGACTCATCACTAGATCGGCTGACGTGAGCTAGAAAAAGACATCTATCTGAGAATGCTCTTGGAAGAACATGACACAAGCTGCCTGGGTTTCCTTTATGTCTTTCTAAGCTAATCATATATAATGTATATCCACCTTTTAGCCTTGCACTCCAAAGTAGCCATGCATCCCAAGGTTCCTTGGCTGTCTTCCCATATCGCGTGATAACGTCACTGTTAGACCGCACCACCGGAGATCAATTTACATACATTCTATACTGTATATGTGCCACAAGTCACACGCCGTCATACTACAGTTTATCCACCTGCAGGGTTTATAGAAACTGCCCCCCCCCCCCAACAGCCTAACAGGCGCCAAAAGGAATATAAAAGCAGCACCTGTTTAGGAAATGGGCATAATGCATTTCTTTGCAGAGGGCAAAACAAAGCAGAGCAGAGATACAGAAAAGTGAAAGCCTGGAAAGACTGTCCATCAAATCAGAAAGTGCATCACAACCTGTGATGTTCAGTGGTCCAAATGTAGAAACTTCATTTAGAAAAAGCCTGCTATGTTTCGCTTCCAAATCCTGTAAAACCACAAAACCATTGCCTTCTTCTTCTTCACTGCACTTCCTCATCTCATTTCGCATGATAGATTTATCACCCAATTATAACCCAGCAAAGCGCCCCATGCTCCTACCTCCAGCAAGCTCCACAACTCACAAAAAAAAAATGCATAATTGTTCCACATCAGGTTCTCGGCCATGATTTTGTGCATCATCACCCTTAACCAGGACGTCTCTCTCTCTCTCTCTCTCTCTCTCTCTATTCTGCTGCATTGCTTTTCTATTTGCTTTCCATTTGTCTCACTTATTTCAGGCTTGCATCAGAGTGAAGTCCTGTCGATAAAAGAGAGCCGAATGTCCTAAAAGTCGGGCAAATACTAAAGTTATTATCTAAAGCAATAAAATGCTGCTTCAGCTCCAGATAAATGACAGGAAGTAAAAAGGGACATAAGGGAGAAATGCAAAAGAAAACCCAAAATAGAGACGTTTTTGAATACATATAGATACTGATTCTCTCTTCTGGGAAGATCATGATGAACGGGTTTGAGTCTCCTAGTTTAAAAGAAAATTTTATGCTACTGGATACACAGACGTCCAACATTTTGGAGAAGAACCACATATGGCTAGAAAAGTCAGGTTTCTCCAAACTTATGTCTATCTAGAGTATTTATACCAGAACACTGTTGAATTTTCAGATCCGTTTGGTCTATAAATGAATACAAAAAAGCAAGTTGTGGTGTAAGAGGAGTAAAACATAACTCTGAATGATTTTTGATACTAACGCAGAAGTTCTATGGGAGGTGGTAGCTTGGTGGTTATTGCATTGGACATTGATTGCGAAGGCTGAGAGTTCAAATCCCAACTCCGCTAAGATGCCATTCCTGGGCCCCTGAGCAAGACCCTAAGCTGCTCAGTTGTATGAATGTTTGTCTCTCTGGATAACAAAGTGAACTGAAAAAAGCCATAAAAGTAATGAAAGTTAGCAGAAACAAGAGAAAAGAGAAGACTGAAGAATCGACAGATCATCAGAATGGTTAGGAACCTGAATGAGATCCCTTCTAAAGACTCTCAGATAGGATGAGATGGAGAGATGAATGAAGAAAGAGAGACTGGAATGTTTCAAACATGGTCGCCTTCCCAAACTTCTCTTATTTTATAACATATTTTCTTGTTTGCTGTTTGCTTTGGTTTTATTTAATGTTTTGGTGTGTAGGTTTTGCCCTTTGGCTGGCATTGATTTTGTGTCCTGTTGTTTTTCACCAAGTCTAATCTAGTTGCTCTCTGATTCATGGTACGGTTTAGTGTTTAAATTATACTTTCTCTTGTGAGTCCTCGCAAAAACTGCCATCTAACACAAACCTAATACAATATTCCTAACGGTAATCCGTTTTTTTGTTTCGTTTGTTTCGTTTAACAACCCGATGCTGATTGTACACTTTCGCTTCTTGCCTGCATTTTACAATTCAGTAGACAATCTCAGCAGATGTGTACCATACCCGTGTTAACATAAGAAGGTGAAGATTTTTACAAAGCAGCTCATTTAAAGCCATTTCACAGTAAAAACTGGAGGTTTCCTCTGGGTGTGTAATAGAAAGTAAAGCAGTAAGGAAAAGAGACATGCAAGCGGGGAAAATGTGAAATAGAACTCTGATGAGGAATGAATGTGGTTTAATGGAAAGGTCACGGAGTGAAAAATAGATTTCTGACTGCTTTTCTTATATAGTCTGATGGCGCAGATGAAACCTATCTGTTATGATGACTGCGACGGAGGACGGCAGCGAGAGAAGATCCATATCTATTCTATCACATAAACGATGGGCTACGTCTGAACTAAAAGCGCTTCTCAGGGAGGAAAGCCAAGGACAATTTACAGAAGTTTAAAAATTCTGATCATGGCTGCTTCGAAAGCTTTAATGTTGCGCGGAGTATAATATCAGTGACATCCAAAGTAAAGAATTTGAACTAATACTTCATACCTGAGTAAGATGGTTTTATGTATAACTGTACACAAGCAACTAAACCTGGTAATTACTATCACATCCAGATACACTACAGGGACAACAGTTTATGAACACTGGACCATAGGGTTGGTATGTTCTTCTTTCTGAAAATCCCATTCCACATTGAGTCTTCATTTGCTCTTGAAATAAGCTTCACTCTTCTGAAAAAGATGTTCCACTAGATTTTGTGGAGATGTTTCTGAGATTCATTTAGCCACAAGAGTGTTAGTAAAGTCAGGTACAGATGTCATCCAAAAGGTGTGCAATAGGGTTGGAGCTCTATAGCAGGAGACCTTCCACATCTTCTAACCCTTGTAATGCTTAGGTTCATGGAGTTGGCTTCGAGCACAGGGACATTGTCATGCTGGTTTCTGGCAGGTTTGGGTCTCCTGGTTCAAATCTTTAACAATTGTGTACCTCTAAATTCGTGGTAACAGTTTGGGGAAGAACTACATACAGCTTGAAAAGGGTGTCCCGATACTTTTGACAGACGATTGCTTTTTAAAGTATATTTTCGTATGCTCCGCCATCCTCCCATCAATCAGAGCAGTAAAAATAAACCGAGAGTACACATGGCTGTTATCAGACTCCCGTAGAAGGAAGAATAATGTCCTGAGGGATGTTTGTGGTGTCCAGACTCCAGCTGTATGTCCAACTCTGAAATATTAAAAGATTAGGGTCTCACTTTGTTGGCGTTAATTTATTGTTGTATTCTATTTTACTCTTATGTTTTTTAAATACATTTATGGCATTTGGAAGTCGCTTCACATCCAGAGCAAGGTGGTTTGAAGTCTCCATCAAAAAAAACATCCTAAAGCTGGTTTTCTAGAACACAGACTAAGAATTTAATAGGTGGACAAAAGTGAACAGAGGAGCTAATTTAAGAACCTCTGTAAGAGGTAGGTATTTAGACATCATTTGTATCGCTAGAAACTCGTCTGTTTGGACATCAAAATGATGTTCCACCACCTTGGTGCCAGAACAGAGAAGAGTCGTGAAAAACATGTCTTTCTAGAACCCCAAATGAGAGAACCCTGGTCCATTTTTTGCTGTGTTGGGGAGTATTTGTGTATTAAATTCTAATGCAGCAGCTGCAGGAAGCCAGTGGAGAAGTGTAGAGGTTGTGGGAGAACTTAGGAAGGTTGAAAACAAGTCATGCGACTGCATTCTGGATCAGTTACAGAGGGTGAAAGTCTTTTAAAGGTAGACCTCTCAGGAGCGTTCGCATTAATCAAATCTTGGGTTGACAAAGGACCTTGGACCTGAGTGGCCTGTGTGGACAAAAACAGACACATTCTCCTGATGTTGTAAAAGAGAAATCACAAGTCATAAGCATCAGATTACCAACATGACAAGAAAAGGAGAGTCCACCCCCAAGGTTCAGATCAGCGAGCCGTTTATAGACAACACAAGATCATGACATGGAGATACATTTTGAGATCATTTGATTAGATTAGATTAAACTTTAATGTCATGGTGCACAGGTACATGTACAGAGCCAATGAAATGCAGTACACCATCATCTGGAGTTATCCAGATTGATTTACCAAGAATGGCAGCTAAATGTGGCTGGGATTTAAACTCATGACTGATCCAAAGTCCAATGCTTAAACCCCTGAGGTACCAACTTCCAGTGAGAACAGCTCTGACTCTTCACTTCATAGTGTACCCAAACAATAAAGACACATTTTTTTGTAGATTTATAGCATTTCCTATACACTTCCGAAACACTTTCAGTAGATTATCACCCTGCATTATATTATTACTATTACCAATAAACAGGTTACGCTTACTCTATGTGTAAGTCCAGAAAATGCTCATCAACAGTTTTTCCTTCCACTTCAGCACCGAGTGCATTCCACATCTAAATTTAACGGCCCACCAACAGTCTGTGAACGCTATTAAACATAAGTGTCATTATTAATAAAAGTAATTCTGCAGGAGGAACGCAGTGCAGCCACATGCCCTCCGCATCAGCTTCCAATCCTGGAGCATATTTCACAACCACTTCCACTATTCAGGCTCTGGAAGTCACACAGTGCATATAACAGACACCTTTTTCTGTGGTCCTGTTCACAATATTTATCAAACATCTCATATACTGTAGTACATACAGAGTCCTACAATAGGCTTGATGAATACGAGCAGAGAAATCTGTGAAAGTGGTCTTCATTGTTTAAACATTTCATCAAAAAGATTGCAAAAAATACTCTGCTGTCACTGACATTAAAAAAGTGCAAACACAACACAGTTCTGTAGAAATATCTTTGTTCTAATATATGGGTCCTAATTATTGGCACACTTTTAGACAATACTTTCCACTACCTTCCTTTCCAAAAATAACAGTTTCCATTAATCCAGAGCAACTTCCACTTATCTCATGGGGCTAAGTGCCTTGCTCAGGGGCCTAGCAGTATAAGCTTGGTGGTGCTGAGATTTAAACTCACAACCTTCTGATCAAATATCCATTGCCTTAACCACTGTGCTACCATTTTCCCAAAATATTGGCAGATGCCCTAATGCAAAGTGACTTATATCTGAGCAGTAGAGGTTTAAATGCCTTGCTAAGTGGGGCCGGAGTGGCAGCTTGGTGGTGCTGGGATTTGAACTCACAGCCTTCTGATCTAGAATACAGTGCTTCAACCACTAAGTTACCATCTTCCCCAAAACTTGGCAGACAACCTTATCCAAAGTGACTTATAACTGAGCAATTGCGGGTTACGGACCTTGCTCAGGGAACAAGCAGTTTCAGCTTGGTGGTGCTGGGATTTGAACTTACAACCTTCTGATCCAAAATCCAGTGCTTTAACTACTCAGGTACCACCTTCCAGTGAGAACAGCTCTGAATCTTCTCTTCACAGTGTACCCAGACACATGTTCTCTTTAAGATCCGGAACTCTTTTAGTACATTATCATCCTTCAGGTGGAAATGTGTATTTGTAATGCTTTGGATATTTTCTTATGGCCGCTTCCCTTTATGTGAAGCTCAAACAAACTTTTGCTGCAATTTCTCGTTCTTTTTCTGAGCCACACAGGTATGCTAGGAACTTCAAATGTACTTTACTCACATGAATTCAGAGAGGTGACAATAATGGTATACAGAATAAATTCAATAGAAATCTATACAATATATTTACTTTTCCTACTCTGCTACGTCGGCAGCTTTGTCTCTTTTTACACGATCCCCTCTGCAGTCACTACACTGCAAATGACGTCCCACAAAGAATCTATTTTCACTTACAGTACAGTCTCATGCCTGGTTTCAATCATTACATTAGCGTGATATATGTTTAATTGCTGAGCTGCTGCCTGCTTTTTATTTAACCGTCATTGCTGCATTGGTTTCGCCCATTCGATAATGTGCACAATAATTTCGCACAAATTGTTTAGTGATATACACAATATGTACAAAAGCATTGGGACATCTTACTTTCCAGAGATATGTGATTCTTCACCAAATTGCACCAATTTGGAGGCACGTCTTTGGATGTAGGAGCATGAAATTTTTAATTACTTGAATTAGGAGACCTAAACCTGCCCCAAAAGTGTTAGCATAGTGTTTAAAACTTTGGATGTTGCTTTTGAAGGTCATGAGTTCAAATCCCAGCCACACCAAGCTGCTACTCCCAGGCTCCTGAGCAGGGTCCTTAACCCCCCATAGCTGCTCAGTGGTACGACTGAGATAAATGTAAGTCGTTCTGGATAAGGCCATCTGCCAAATGCCATAAATGTTACTACACATTTTGGATGATTCGTTTGTGTGAAAGCTACAGAGTGTAAGGTGGAGGACAGATGCAAGGTTAGGAGCACTCGTTCTTACTTCCTATGAAACCGAACCACAACTCAATGAACAATCAATCGTATTCCGTTTCAGGCAAGTTTTTCTGATGAGATCAGGTTCTGAGGTGAATGTCAGAGACAGGAATAATTAATAGCAGTGGTGGACCCAGTACTCTAATTCCTGTAAAAGAAGAAGTACTCATCCCCGTTCTTAAATATGAGCCGAGTATCAGAAAAAACTCAACTTACATTTTTACTCGAGTAAAAGTTCTCGCTTGTGAACAGACTCAAGTATGAAAAATAAACGTGATGAGAACTCTAAATAATGAATGCAGTTCAGTGTTCCATACTCCTGCACATTAGACTTTTATAAGAAGAGAGTTTTTTATAGTTACACAAACCTTTACTCCACACACACACACACACACACACACACACACACACACACACACACACACACACACACACACACACACACACTCTCTCTCAGAACCATTTGGTTACAGTTGTGTTTATTCCACATGAAAGCCATGGCAAGAGCATGATTTTTTTTTTTGTGTTTATTACAATGTCTGTTAATCATTACCGATTAATAGACATAAAAGTGAATTAGAATAAAAACAGTCAGTGATTCAGGTGACTTCCCGGTTTGATCCTGAGCTTGGATTGCAAGTCCACATAAGCTTCCTCTGGCTTTCTCCAGTCATCTCCGACTTCCCAAAAATATGACAGTTGGCAGACTGTCTACTTTACCCCATAGCGGTCTTATGCCTTTTTTAGGTCCCGGAAATTCACTCTTATTCCAATTACCTATAGCATGTAGCTACACATACACATACTCGTAAATAGTGAATGGTTGACATCAGGATTGATGCGATTTCTTTTTAAATTAGGCAAATGCTATAATTCTGTCTATAATACTGCTATAGCATCCCACAATAAAGGGGGTTTATTCTCTATATTATAATTTTTTTGCTATCAAGATGGCGGTGCTCGAGATTGCAATTGCAACTGTAGTCCAGTCAGTATCACTCACCATTACAACAGCAGAACCCTAATGGCTGTGGGTTTAAAGAATAGCTTTAAAATAACAAATTCACTATAAGAGGCACTATGTGGCCTAAGACTACTACGTAGACAAAAGATCACCATGGCATTGCATGATTTAACTTACTGGGTACTGGAGGAACCGGAAGCAAGGCAAGTGAGCCGTGATCAGATGGAGGATAAAAGACAACTCTAGCGGACCGCCGCTCCCATTAGTACTACTAGCTAACGGTCTCTGGCAACCGCTGCTTATCTTCACGCAAACATGGATGAAGAGCAACGTCCATAACACAGCTATCCAGCTACAGGGGCTAACATCATACCACGGCAAAAGAAAAACACTAAGACTTCTGGTATAAGACTTCTTCAGTGTTTATGATGCTAGTGAACAAATGCTAGTGCTAATGTGTGGGAGAGCTCCATGCTCCAATCAGTGGGCAAAAACGGCCCACCGGGTGCCTTCTTCATTGTTACCAGGGTTTTAAACCACTGTTGCACCAAAGATTTACCAGCACATCAATTTTGCCACAAGAGGAGTCAACATGCTAAACTTATTCTACAAAAAACCCGGGATTCACACAAAACCATCCATCGCTCCCACCTAGGACAATCAGACCACCTTTGTGTGCTTCTACTCCCAGCATACAGGACACTTCCAGCATACATACACTGACTCTGTGACTGAGTACATAGAAAAGTGCATTGAGGACAACACTGGAAAAAAAACATAATTACGCGTGCTTTACCAAAAGCTGTGGATGACAGGTGAGGTCCATGCTCTGTTTAGACAGAGGACCTCTAAAGTCAGCAAGAGCTTAGCTTTTCAAAGCCATCAAGAAAGCAAAGCAACAGTATGCACAGAAAATTACGTCACTTATGTAATACTAAGAACCCTCAGATGCATGTGGCAGGGCATTCAGGCCCTAAATGACAACAAAATCACACTGCATGCCAACAACCCTGACCCCCATCTCCCTTCCATGTTAAGTGACTTCTACGCATGATTTGAAGCTCTGAACATCACACAAACATGCAAGTACACTGACCAGCTGGTAGGTGTCCTCCCAGACATCTTTAACATCTCCCTGAGCCAGGCTATGGTTATCTATCATCCCGGTGCCGAAGGAGTCAACAGTGAGGTGTCTCAATAATTACCATCCAGTAGCACTGACTCTCATCATGATGAAGTGCTTTGAGAATCTAGTCAAGAGGCACATTCTCTCAGCTCTGCAAATCTAATTTGCATACCGTTCTAAAAATCTCTACCGATGACAGTATCTCCTTCACCCTGCACTCTGTTCTCTCACATCTGGACACAAAGGACACATATGTCAGAATGTTTGTTGAATTCAGCTTAGCATTCAATACAATACGACACTCTCTCTACTGGGACTCAACACTGTCAGAACGCATTGACCGCAGAACATCAGGCATCATCACACTGAACACAGGTGCCCCCAAGGCTGTGTGCTCAGCCCACTGCTGTTCAGGCTGCTTACCCACAACTGCATATCAAAGTCGGAATGCAAACTCAAAGTTTAGTTTGCTGAAGACACAACAGTAGTAGGCCTCATCAGCAATGACGATGACACACCATACAGAGAAGAGGTGGAACAACTAGTGAACTGACCTCTATCCAGGACATCTTCAATACATGCTGCAGAGCCTCTATCATTGGAAAGGAGCCCTCCAACAGTCTGTTCAAGACCCTGAAATCAGGTGGGAGGTCCAGAAGCAACAGGACCCACACTAAAAGTTTTTGCAATAGCTTCTTTCCCCAAGCTGTCTGAGCCCTAAACATCCTGGTGCCACCCATGACCTTCCTTCCTTCTTCTTAACTGTGCACTATGGATGTTAACAGTCACTACATGGACATTAACACACACTCACACTCAACCACTTTACTGTGCATTGAAAATGCACACTGGACACATCTGAAGACGTCTGCACATTTTTCATTTATGTCTATTGTTTCTAACTTTTATTGTTCACTGTCTATGCACCACCATAGTAACTACATTTTGTATATTGTGTATGTGGAAAAAATTACAATAAAGCCTGAGATGAGTTTTCTAAATAAGACGAAAACTTGTTTTAATAAATATGTTATTTAAATTCAATTGTATTACATCAATTTTATAAAAGGGGGTTCAAGTTAAAGAAGGCGTCCCCAAACTATGGCCCCCACATTTAGAACGCTTTCTGAACAATAGCAAAGACATATTTAAAAAATTTAATTTTAAACATATATTTTACTCATATCATATCAGTACTTGATGATAAAGGTTGGCTTTCAAACTAAAATGTCCCTTACTTATTAATGGAGGTCGAGACACCAATAGTGATTTGCTGGATATCTGCAAAAATCCATACCGATAGTTTTTCCGGCTTTTGATCCGCTGTCATTACGAGAGCGACCTCTAGAGGCAAATTACTGACATCACATGCTGTTTGTTTTTACATGTGAGACTGCTATATTTATATATTTTTTCATTATAAAATTATATTTATTAATGACTGTATTCAGATTTATTTCTTTTAGCACATTTTCATAATTCAGTACTTCAGTTTTGTTTTATTTTTGTAATAAAGCTCAGTTCTATTTTACATGCAGTGTTTTTTTTATATACATTTCTATTTATTGATTAATCGGTTATCGGCAAATACGATCCAACCTAGCTTTTGGTATCGGTAAAATCCAGGAGGACAGATGCAATCCATCGGTTGACTCTTAACGTAGACTAATTATTAGTTAGATTCATCCAACCAAATGCATATGCATCGGTAAATAAATGAAAAAATGGCATTATAGCAGTAATAAAGATCTTTTAATAGGCAATTTGTCTTTTTAAACATTTACCTCATTGGTCTGTCCGGTGCAGAACAAAATAATAAACTAATATAGCATTAGCAGGCAAAATACTTTTGTACGTTTTATTAAAATCATGAAAAAATCTTCATAACAATACTTTTACTTTTAGAGAAATTGCGAAAAAATCACAGCTTTTAACTCCGTTCTTATTTCTATTAAACCTTTAGACCTTCTGTAGGCCTTTTGTAGAGGAGAACATTTGTGTATTTAGTATTTGTATATGGATTTCTCCACGCATCAATTATACCAATATCATTCATCAATGTATCTATTTTCAGATGGCTGTTTTTTTTGTCCTTTGTAGAGTCTAATTCAGGTTGTAAATCAAACGCCATTTCTTCAAACAGATTCCATCCACTGCTATTCCCAGAGAGTGCTTTAAGTAGGACCTGTCCATCCTCACACTTTATTCTCCACTGAGAATCACATCATACTTACTACAGGGCGTTCTTCCTCCCTGGAACATTTGTTGTAGATGCCAAAAGGCCACGTGGGAGTAGTCAGTGATGAATCATATTTACCATCTATCTTTTACGATACTGTATTCAGACTGCGCTAGGCGTTATCGATCGCCAACAACATGCTCTGATTCAGGACTCGGAAATTCTTCACTTTATATACTTAATCTTTAATTACATTTAATTGCATTCTAACATAATGACAGAACGATTACCAGTTTTTATCGATTTTAGTCACAATAATTGGATTGTTTATTTTCAAAATGGCAAAAACAGAAATTTAGTAAAGGCAAAACACTTGGGAACGGAAAACGCTTTTGTGCCAACTAGAGCAAAAAAATTAAAGCCTTAAAATCCAATACGTCAGCTTCTATTTCCCAATTCTAAGGATTGAGCCATGACTGTTCGTCCGAGCCAGTTTAACCAGCTGGCACCAGAAAGCTCAATCAATGCAACTCAATGAAACAGCACCCTTTTATTGAAGAAAATGGCTGCTAGTTAATAAGAAAAGTCATAAGAAAGGGAAGAACAAGGAGCAATTTTTCACTTTCATCAGTTTGTTGAACAAATAGATTTTCAAGACAACAAAGATACAAATAAAACCTAAAGTTGTTATGATGCTTTGGCAATCAATAGCTTGTAATGAGATTTTTTAAAGAATTGTTTTTTATTTGGTGGGATTGCAGCGTGAAGAAAAGGTTTCAGGTCTAATGGTATGTAGGGGCAGTTGGAGAGATGTTTGATAAGATAAATATAGGAACGGTGGGCTACTACTTTTAGATTTCGCAACACTTGAATGTTCTTTTTGTTTCTAAGCAACTAGTTAAAGATCAAAAACACAGTAATGTGACAGTGAATGAGTGGATGAAAGTTCTGTGAAATCCAAATGTGAGTTTTTTGTCTTTACCAGAAAAACTTGTGTAAGATGGAGAACATGAGAGAAGATGTGATCAGACTCCCTCAACCCCACACTCACACATGGAGGTGGAGGATTAAAGGTTTGGGGTTGTTTTAGAGCAGAGAAGGTTGAAGATTTATTCTGGAAAGTGAAAGGAATCCTGAATGCATTCTTCAACATCATGCAATTCCATCTGGACTGCGGCTCATTGGAACCGACTTCACCATACAACAAGACGATGAGTTACAAATACGTCCAAACTCTGTAAATGTTATTTAGAGTGTCATCTATCATGGAACAACCTGCCCAGACACTGCACCTCAGTCCTACTGAACTGCTCTGAGATGAACTGAATTATAAAGAAATCTCCATCTAGTGAAGAACATCTTTAATGAGTTTTACAAGAGATATGGAAAGTATTTCAGTTGAATGTTTGGAGAAACAATGTCCAGATGTTGAGAGTGTGTAAATCTGTTCTTCATGCTCAGGGAGGAACATCTGGACATAAATTTGTTTGGTCCAAGGAAATCTTCAGACTGTTACATTAACGAGTGTATTGCAAAAGAAACATACATAAAGACAGTGCATGAAAGTTGCAAGAGCAGGGATTGGAAGTTCATGTCTCTTTCAACCTCCATAGTGTTTATATTACATCACTGACTTCCTGTAAGCCCAGGCAGCCATTTGGGAACACTACAATGCTACATAAGTCTGATGAGCCAGAAGAGGCTGCACTCCAGCCTGGTGATCATTTAATCTGTACTGCAGCATTTGGCAGAAATCATTTCACTGACTTCATACCATTCCACATGATAGTGAGTAGAGTGGAGACTTTAGCCAGCAGGGGTGGAGCAGGATTATGAGCTGAATACACTACCATGACCTTATTAGCTTTAGATATAATTGAAAGGTCCAGTCTTCTAAATATGTACCTAAAAATTTTAATAGATAGATGATGGACAATAGATGACATCCAAGCACCAGAACATTCACAATTACGGCATTACAGACGCCCGTATCCAGAGCCAGTAGATTTTTCTGGTATAGATTTTTTACTTTTACTCCAAGTTTTTACACAAAAATCTGTTCTTTCTGCTTCTTGCATTTGCAATCCAGATTTTAGTTTTAATCTGTTTGTTGACGATCAATATTTTCTCTTCTCATTGTGCCGTTTTTCAGCACATCAACCTGTTTCCTGTCATTGTGCTGCTTTTTTCAATCCACTGGTGTATAATTTCCTCTCTCACACCACAGACGTAGACTAGTTTCTGAAGCTCACAGTAAACAGGCAGAAGGCAGTAAGAAGTCTGGTGTTTAACGTGGATGAGACAGAGGGAGTCAGTAATGAGAACATGACTGAGAACAAAGACATTCTTGATCCCCTGATCATCATCATCTTTTCTCTGCTTGTGTTCTATATGGTGGATCTTCAGTCTGGACACATTCATTAGAGAACAACATTTAACATGATTTTGTATTAATATATTATTATGATGTGAGGTTCATTTTCCAGCGTGACACTAAAACAGGTAGTAATAATCACTACTTTTTACTGAAGAACATCTCAGAGCAAAAACTTCTTTACTTTAACTTGAGTGATAAAGTGCAACTTTTACCAGAATCTTTTAAACATGAGTATCTGCACTTCTACTGAGTGAAGGATGTGTGTGCTTTTACCATCTCTGCCCACCTACTGCAAACCTGCAGATAAATCAAAGAATGTGGCAGGCTGGAGAGTTAGTGTATCAAACAGTCGGTTTCTCTCCAGCTCTCTTCCCACATTGGTGCTGTGCAGACACCCGAGGGCATGCTTCAGTGATTTGAATGAAAATGAAGAGGACGCACGCCAAACGTCTCTTCTGATTAACGTCAGGAGTGGAATTGGCTACGAATTAAACTCCTCTCCAATTGAACAGAAAGGTGGTAATAGTTTTGGACGTTGGGTTTGAATTAATTCTGTACAATATCGTTTTAAAACAAAAAAGAAATAAATAATAATAATTTTCTTGTGCATGTTGAAAACTGTGTTTCAAATAGGGTTCGTTCTTAGAGCACTACCTGCTCCAATGCACCCACCCAATAAGATGATGAGTCAAGTAACCAGTTGTGTTGAGCATAATACAAAAACAAAAGCCATTCGTTTTTACAGGAAAGGGTTTGTTTTCCCACTCATGTTAGCCAGCTAGCTACTGTAAAACTAATAGGGATTAAAACTAAATGCATTAAATACGCCTTCAAATATAAAACTAGACTCCTGTCAGGTTGCTCATATTAATGTAGTTATGCAGTATTTACACTGAAATCGAAATACTTTCAAATATTTTGTTAACAAACCTGATTGGTTTTATTAATATGACCACAAACATTCTCGAATCCGTTGGATACACAAACCAGTGTGTGTAAAATCCTCTCAGACTAGCTCATGTTAGCCGTCTAGCTCAGGTTTGAATAGAATTTTTAGAAGTATCGCTTTAAAACAGGCTCTGAAATCATGTCAATTTTCCTGAATCAGCAGTAAAAACCCTTCAAGTTATTTCATAAAATCAGCAAAAAAGATTTGAATACACCCCGTAAGGTAAACTCGTGATTGGCAGCTAGCTAGTGCTATTGATGAGTTTTAATCATGTATTTATAATTTTAAAAAATTATGAAAAAAAAAAAAAAAACAATTATATAATTTCCAGAAATCCAGTCAGATTAGCTCATGCTAGGTAGCTAACTAGTACCAGATCAAAATATTTCCGGAAACCTGATATAATGCTATTTGAGTTGTAGTGTTAGCAAAAAAGGTAACAGAGGCTACATTTAGTAAATGAATAATGCAAAAAGAGACTTAAAATTAATGTGTTTATGATATTTTGGATTTTTAATTTTTTTTAATAACACATTTCTATTATTGCTATTTAAAAATGCTTGTGCGAACAATTTACAAATAAATCCGTATGTATCCATCTTACTCCTTTTTTCACTGAAACTACTCTAAATGGTCAAACATATCGGGACAACTGACTTGTCTAACTGAAATGTATAGGACGTCTTTGGATTTGGTGGAATAAATTTGTGCCTTTACAAATACTAGGAAAAACAAACCTGTTAAAGATAAAGCAGATCTTCATAGAGGGTTAGTTTTGTGCACATTGTGGACATTGTGATGATGGAACAGGTTTGGGTATCCTAGTTGAAGTAAATGGAAAATGTCATGCTTCAGCATCCGAAAGACATCCTGTACTGTGGGCCTCCATCTTTGTGGTAATAGTTTGGGAAAGAACCACAAACATTTGGAAAGTTCAGGTGTCCAAATACTTTTTTCCATATAGCAAACCAAAACTACCAGCTTGTAATCACCATAAATATTCAGATCTTGTGGGTCCTGTGGTGCAGTTTTCAACTCTAAGGCAAGACAAAGGGTTAGAGACATGGATGGATGCATGCTGATACACATACAGCCACCCACACACCCATTTGTTATCGATGGTGAAGAGATGATCGATCCTTTTTCGTCATGTTCAAGTGGATGAAACTCTCCTGCTTTTTTCTAAATAATTCTTTAAGCCTCTCTCCATGGCCTTACCATGCTTCATGAGAACATCTCACTTCTCATATCCCCAATTTAATCCCACAAGCACCTTCAGATGAGGTTATTCTTCACATCTATGAGATCCAGCAATCTTTCCATGTGCGTAATCGCAGGAACGGAACACACGACTACAAACCATATTTCACTGCATGTCTAATATAAAAGCGACTCTGCGGAACCACTCCGCCACCCCAGCCGTGAACTCCTGGATTTAAATTCCACCTCTGCCATCCTTGACGGATCAAACACTTGGAAAGGGCGTGGAGGAAAATATCATCGCTCGAGTAACGGAGCGGGAAGAAAAGTGCGACATGAACCGCAGGACGTCTGAGAGAACATTTCCAATACAGAAAAGTGCGCATACGAACAAATTGGATTTGTTAGATCACCACGTGAATGCAGTTGCCGTCCTGCTCGTGTAGCCAAGGATGGGTTGGAGTTTTTATTGTTTTCTACTAAGCAGGAGCATTAAAAGATACATGACAAGCACTGAATATAAAGTATTGTGTTCCTCCGCACAAGTGCAGGTTTATTTTACTGTCATAGTCAAGGGTTTGTTTTTCAGAGTTGTTTCTATTTAGGCATAATTTGAATATATATACAGTATATTAGGGATGTGCACCTCAATAACTGAGGCTGACGCAATTCACAACTCAACAAGCAAATTATCAATTTATCAAAGTGCCTTCGGACTTCGAACTCATGGTGCTTTCACAAAAACACGCCTTTGTATTGCAAACAAGAAAGAAAAGACATTGAAGCAGACGTTTCTTCCCTGTTCATTTTTCAGGGAGTTACAGCTCTGCCTCTGCCATGTTAATCTGTATTCTATGTGACTCTCAGGACACGCCTCGGTCTCCGTAGTGTTGTGAAGCGTCATATTCAAGTAGCAGAGAACACGCTCGAGAAACAATTTAGCCACAAGAAACCGATCTACATATCAAATATTGATCTCAAATTATTCAAAATAATAAAAGTACAGCACATCTACTGATAATTATATATAAATAAATATTTTTTTACCAATGCAAATATGTTAAAAATTATGCATCATGATACAAATAACAACTTGTATACAATGCCCACTTTTTAAAATCGATGCATCACATTGTATGTAGTGTGTATATATATATATATATATATATACTGTATATATGTAAATATTATATATATTTAAATATTTACAGTTTTTCTTGAAAACATTTCTTGTTGCTTTGATCAAATTGCGAACGCTTTTGTTCATCATTTAATGGATTGTGTACGAGTGTCTGCTGTTTCCTACAGTATCAGTTGTTTATGTTCATTTTAATCAACATATATTCTACTGGGTTCACCTGAATAGTTTCAACCCCCAAAACATCTCAGCATCACTTCATTACATAAGTTATTGAGCGCAAAATGGTTAAACCAGTTATTTAAAATTTCTGTTACATTTTAAGTTGTAAATGTGTTGAATTGATGAATTGTGCAGATGAATGTTGAACGTCACTAATAAAGGCGAGTCAACGAAATCAGATCAATCAATGATCAACTCGTTCTCTAAAACAGGTCAAAGGTGAATCTGGTGATCCTTCAGTTGGTGACACAGAATTATAAATTCTGAAAATGGATGAACAACCAAGAAATGAACAGTAAAAGTGTAAATCCTGTCTGGTCTTTTGCAACCAATATAAATCAAATATGCAATCAAATAAATACATTTGTGCTGCTGAAATTCACAGATGCCAAACAGAAGAAATTCAACTTTGTGCATTTTCAGTCACTGTGATCCAAAATATATTTTATATCAAGAAACACTGAAACTGTGCAGCATCAGAACACGACTAAACATCTTTTTTGTAAACAATAACGAAAAGACGTGTTATTCTAATGGGAATGAGATGTTCATTGACACATTTACCTACTTTTAAGAGAGGAACTGAGGATTGCTTTGAAAAAAGTCCATTTTATTGTGCTGTTTAAATAAATTATTTTGGGAAATGCACTTCCTGATTTACTGAGAAAACTGAGAAAAACTGTAATCGTGATTAATCGCATGATTGTCAGCAGGTAACTTGTTATTAATCTCAATTTTATCGCACACTTTTATCTGTTCTAAAATGTACCTTAAATTAAAAGTTTTACAATTTTGCGCATGGAAAAATATCGATGCTTTTACGCAAATGTAGGTTTATTATTAGTGAAACCGAACGCAACATTGAGCATGAAGACAAAATATTCTTGTAAATGTTTGAAAGTAATTATGGTGTTTTAAATGACTTTAATAATCAGGACAGTAAACTGAACTTTTGCTGTTTCCACACGGACGGTTTTAATTGCCGGACGTGTGTATCATGGCAGATTTTGGATTTGGTGCATAAGTAAAACAAATGTTTAGTGATAAAAAATCAGGCTTCCTTTAAAATGGCTGTATAGGATTAGAAATGGCTTTTATCACTGTATGTGGTATCATTTCATATTTCTATAGAACATATACAGTCACAATATGAGCAGAAGTTTGTGGACACTTGACCATAGGATTACTGTGTTTAATTATCCAAAACCCTTACAAAAAATTGTAAATATCTTAGTCTGTTCATAAAAAAAATAAATAATAAAGTAGACGGGTGTTGCTTCTCCTATTGATTCGCTGGCTTCATGCAGTGCTTCACATTACTCTTCAGTCAACTTGATACAAACGATGCTAAAAATGCACCTAATGAGCCTTGTCCTTGCACAGTAAGATGGATCATGTCAAGCTGTTTTATCTCGCGTCACGTCATCGGCTCATTGTAATGAATATGGCTGCGTTAGCAGACCTTTTCACCCCGTGTGTCATCTTTTTTATTGGACATATTGTGTGGGTGAACTCATTTTCAGACCATTAACATATATAATACCTGGTCATGAGGTCATGAGGTTATCAAATTCAGCTACCCTCTTTACCTCCTACCGTTACAATACAAGAAACAGAATTTGATTCGAAATTTGTGCATATCTTGTTAAAAACTTGTAGCCTGACAAGAGATTTCTCTGTTCAGTCCTTCATGTTCTAGTGCACAAATGCAAATGCTTCTGCAGCTGTAAGACGATAATCCTAAAAACATCAGCTACTTTCAATTCGACAGATTTGATTAGCTTTGTAAATCCATTTGTTGATTCACTCTGCAATTCTATTAGGCGTTGCCCGTTGCTGATCAGCTCTGCGCTCGGAGCCAGGATTGCATGGGTGTAAACGTTAATGAACTCAATAAATGTATAAATAAACAGACTTGGTGCATAAATTAATAACTGAAATCCGTCATTCGTACAATTTTCATCAACATGATGACTTACAAACACCTTCCATGTCTCTACACCCGACTCTACAACCTCATGGATAATTCAATTTACCCGTTTTATCCTTGTCTATTGCAGAATTATACGCACATACTTATACCTTCAGGCAGGTTCTTGAAAAGTAGGAAGAAACCAGTGAACCTTTCTAGAAGAAAATCCTGAGAGTTCATGAGCAATCCAGGGACTCTGGAGCTGTGAGGCTGCAACGCACCACCATGCCATTTCATTTCATTTATCATATTTATGCAGTATTTTACACTACAAAGATACAAGTGTTCAGGAATGGGAAGTAATTTTAAAGTACAAATACTTTGTTACTGTATTTAAGTAGATTTTTCTGGTATCAGTATTTTACTTCATTATTTATTTATTTTTTACTTTCACTCGTTCCATTTTTACACAAATATCTGTACTTTCTACTTCTTGGTTCCCTGGTGGTCTAGTGGTTAGGATGCGGCGCTCTCACCGCTGCGGCCCGGGTTCGATCCCCGGTCAGGGAACCGACCCCAGCCATTAGGGTTGCACAAGCCTTAGTGACGGTCCCAAGCCCGGATAAATGGGGAGGGTTGCGTTAGGAAGGACATCCAGCATAAAAACATGTGCCAAATCAAACATGGGAGAAGCCGAAAGAAAGTATCTGTAATTTCTACTTCTTTCATTTTCACACCAGACTCGTTACTTTAGTTTTAATCTGTTTGGTGACGATCAATATTTTTTCTTCTCATTGCGCCATTTTTCAGCTCAACAACATGTTTTCTGAAGCTCACAATGAGCAGAGCAGAAGGCAGTAAGAAGTCTGCGGTTAACGTGGATGAGACAGAGGGAGTCAGTGATGAGAACATGACTGAGAACAAAGACATTCCTGATCACCTGATCATCATCATCTTTTCTCTGCTTGTGTTCTATATGGTGGATCTTCAGTCTGGATACATTCATTAGAGAACAACATTTAAAATTATTTTGTATTAATATATTAATATGATGAGGTTCAGTTTCCAGCGTGACACTAAAACAGGTAGTAATAATCACTACTTTTTACTGAAGAACATCTCAGAAAAGAGAAAAAATGTAGTCAGTACTTGAAATTTTACTTGTACTTGATTATTTTTAGATATACTGTAAATAGTGTATCAAGAAATAAGATGAATTTGATTTAATACTCTAAGTTAGATTGCATAATTGGAATCTATTTCTCTTACTGTAATGTAATGTCGCAGTATCTAACTTGTCTAAAAGCTCTTTCCTCTTTACTGCACAGTTAAGGACACTTTGTAAAGTACAGTATTTGTGTAAATGTACTTCATTACTGTTCTTTTCATGAGAATCAGAGATATATGAACTGTTACTCTTTACTCAACTACATTTAAAATGCAAGAGATGCACTTTTTACTCCACTGTATTTTAACAGACGATGAGCTATGATGTCATTACACTCCCTGACCCGCATCTGCTGCCTCTGAGCGACTTTTTTTTATTTGCGCTGGCCTCGTTTTCAGTCCAAAAAGAGCCCGAATAAATTCCAAAAACTTTGAGAATCAGTTTTTGTTGAAGTTGAGTGAAAATAACACTGAGAGAGGCATGAAATCACAGTTAGCTCTGAATATTTGGTTTTACTTTATCTAAATCTATTTACTTTCATTTTATTTGTCCATGAATACTAATGTTTCTTCTACTCTGTGACATGATACTGTACTTTTATCTGTTAAGTAAAGATCCCTTTTTAAAAGATTGCTTTATTATTACTACTTTACTCAGTTGTTGTGTTGATGGTTACTGCAGTGATGATGTGCATAGTTTGATTTGTATGTTAGGAAATAAAACCTCAACTGTTTTTGGCTTTTGATAAACGTGTGTGTTGGTGTTTTATAATCGTGCACCTACGTTTAATAGAGTCAAATACTCTACTTTGCTCTACTGTTTAAATCAGATTCTCAAAGACTTTTACTCAAGTCATAATGAAATCTGTGAATTTTGCAGTAGGGGATGTATACTTTTACTCAAGTAGGATTTTCAGGTACTCTTTAAACCTATGCTCTACAATACAACCAACAATGAATGTGACCTCATACAAATATAATCAGAAAAGAAACTCTAACAATTACTTAACAGCTACACCTCGAAATTGTGATTAGCTTTTCTTTTTTTTTTTGCGTTTAGTCAATAATGTACATGCATATCTCCAGTTTCAGCATTTTTTAAAGCAGTAAATGTAGGCTTCCTGGCACTGACTTCCTGATAACATGTCAATCTATTTTCATTTTATTGGGAAAATGATGAAGCCGATGAAAACTCAAACTTCAGTGTGGTCAGAGTATCTCACAGTGATTCACGAGGTCATATCACAGAACCACTATTGTCCATTGTTTTCCTATAACCACATGCTCCATCTGGTATTATTACTATTTTATGAAACCAGTTAGATTTAAAACAAGCTACTGGTTATAGTTAGAGTTTGCATGTTTGTCAAGATTTTATGGACCTCTGGTAAACTGGTTGATCTGCTGAACAGAATTATGGGAAAATCTATGGGGGAAAATTGACCATTGACAGAAATGAGGTATCCTTTTGCCTTGGTGACTTGGTAGGATTGAAGTACACGAAGGTAACATTATGAGCTCTAAGTTCTTCACCATTAGTTCTTTTGGATGGTCCACCATGCTTATGGAACTGGTGACCAAAAAGTTGCTTGCTATGATGTGCAGTGATGCCATCAAACATGGCCAAAATAAAGTACCTCGAAAGGCAGCTATCTGGAACAAGCTTGAATATCTAGCCAAAATGGATGTCTGTGGTTTGGGTGACCCTTTAATAATGGAATATTTAGAAGATATATACAGTACAGTATATATGCATATCTGCCATGTTCTGGTTGGTTTCTTTCATGGTTTACTGATTGTGAAAGCACTTCTAATCCAACATGACCTCATCATTATATCCTACTCGAAGTTCAACAATCAATGTTCAACACTGGATTACTGTCAGAAGGTTGTGAGTTTCCAGCGTAGGATCTTAAAGCAAGACCGTTAACCCTCAATTGATAAGTGATATCCATTTTTAAATGTGAGTCACTTCAAAATGAGCTAAAACAGTTTCAGAAGGTGTCTCAGCAGAATTTAAAGTTCCTGAATCACCAGACTGTATTTGGCCAAGGCTCAGTTTTAAAGGTTCCTATTAGTCTTTAAATCATTTATTACCTAGGAACTATTAAAACTCCCATCTTCTCTTGGCTAGAGAGGTTTCTCCATTTATTCATTGGACTCAGGGGATCATCTGCACTGTGAGGTCCTCTGGGTCTTGGATTGTTCAAGGACCACTCAAATCCCAGAAGACACTTATATAAGATGTAATGACAGATGGTGAAAGAAGGGAGATTGAGGATCTGGGGAGATGAAGAGATGCCAATGGGACCTGCATGTCCTCTAGAGCAGGAAAATAATTATTCTCTTTTTCATCAAAATTTCTATGGACAACATCACGTCAGGTGCTGTCATGGAGTCCCGCAGGAATGTTCTTTGAATTATAAAGAGAGGGAAGAATCTAATTAGAATTAAATTTATATGAAAAGTTGGAGCTGTGCAGCAAAATGAATCACTATCAAACACATTCATTCTCAGCTGCAGTGGATATACAGTTATCGCAGCCTTTTCCCTTCCTTTGAGTTGCACGAAAGGAAAAATCAACTATCAGTATACGACCACCAACTGCACAAAAGTTTTCTTTTCTAATGAAAATCTTCCAGCCATTTTCACTCGATGCAGTGGGAATTCAGTCCTGAATTATCTCTACCTCAAAAGTGTGTTGTAGCAGTGCATTAGTCCTTCAGTCTTCCAGCTCGCTCAACTCCTCCTCCTCCTCTGTACACTCTGCTCTGCTCAAACCGACTAGCATACAACGCTCCACATTTCCTGCTATTACTGCTGCCAACACTATTCAGTCATACAGATCACACAGATCTTCTGCTGTAACTGTAGCACACGTATTGTACATCATGTTCTCAATGAAATGACGCCTGGGACTTGGTTTGGTCCAACATCTCCAATACTTCTTTTGACAAAATATTGAAGAAGAAAAGAATTTTGACTGGGGTTGCAAACCGGCAGAAAATTTCCTGCAAATTTCCAATTAAATTTCCATGTTAAATTAATCTGTGGGTATTTTGGAAATATTCCAATTTGTAAACATACCAGGAATTAATGGGAATTAATTAGAAATGTATATAAACTGTTTCATATGCAAACAATTATATAAACATTTGGTTGTTCATAAGTGGACATGAATGCAAACTAATACAGATTTTTTTTTAAATGACATTTTTGATTTAATTGTTGGTACAATTTTGTTGCGCAATAGTTTACACACAGCACAAGAAGTTTTGAACATAAAAGTAAGTCATATTTATGTAATTTATGTAATAAATAATGACAATATAATAATGACATTTTTTTGGACATTATTTTGTGTGCAGGATTTAGGAAATCATGTGTTATGTTATGGAGGAATGCAAAGTGCATGTATGGGGCATGTAGATCATGTGACTGACCTGCAGGGTACAAATTCAACTGAAACTGAATTAAATCCGTTTAATTTACATTTTACATTTAATTTCCCTGTTATAGACTAGCATGCAATTTTGTAAATTCCAAGTTTATTCCCATTAATTCCCATTGAAATTCCAATGAAAATTTCCAGTCTCGAAAATTCCTGAAATTTTGCATTTTTGAGTAACATTTGCGTTTTTTCTTTCCTCTCGTCAAACACAACTGTAACTGAGCTAGCTAACTTCTCAAAGGGTTAGCGAAAATACAGCGCTGACCAACACACCAGCATTGGAATTCCTCAGTCTATCACAATCGTCATAATCCAAAAAGATTTAATATATTCCAGAATAGAGATTTGCTTTTATCACATCAAAAGTGAGAATCTGGACAAATTAAGAAAAGCATGCATCCATGATACTGTGATAACCGTATGTGAATCTAATTTTAGATAGACTCCTATATGTCTTGACAGGGATCCCTGTAGATGTCTTTCACCTCCGCTTTGATCAGCATACACACTTTTTCTGCACACCGAGGCTAAACCAGAGCGTTTAAACAGGCTTTCAGTAGGACACACAAAACTCATCAGATGTGGATTATTACTGTGGTTTCACCTTCACTTGATGGTATGTTCCTCTTTTTGATAATCTGATTCCACATGTAGTTTTCTGTTATAATAACCTCCACTCTTCTGAGGAGATGTTCCACTAGAATTTGTTCTTATACATCCACAAGGGATTAATAAAGTCTGGTACAGATCAAGGTAAAGTGAGGAGGTCTGGGGTGCAGGTCAGTCAAGTCAAGTCAAGGTTATTTCTATTGCGCTTTTCACAACAGACATCGTCTCAAAGCAGCTTTACAGAATTTTAAGAGTTATGGTGTACAATGTGTGTTTATCCCTGATGAGCAGCCATGGAGACTGTGGTGAAGGAAAAACTCCCTTAAATGTTATGAGGAAAAGACCTTGAGAGGAACCAGACTCAAAAGGGGAACCTCATCCTCATTTGGGTGACATCAAGAGTGTGATTATAGTCTTTAAACAATCCAGAACACTGGAGAGTGAGAACTAACATGAGCACTGGAGTGTGTGATTATGAGTAATGTTTCTTTCTACAGTCTTACATGCAGCTGAGATTATTAACCAGGAGCTACTGAGCAACTCATAAAATAAAATAGTTGGTAGTGCTCTAATTCATCCCAAAGGTGCTAAATAGGTTTAAGATCAGACCTCTAAAGCAGGAGATCTTCATGCAAAGCATGGAGCTGGCTTTGTCATTCTGGAACAGGTTTAGGTCTTCTAGTAGAAGTGTAGAGAAAATGTCATGCTCCTGCATAAAGAGACGACCAATACAATTGTGTACCTTCAACGTCCGGTTTGGAGAAGAGCCATGTATGGATGGATATAGTGTATAACACAGTGACCTCAATCAGATTGTTGTTGGCATCTGAACGATGACCCAAAATCACAGGAATGATTCTCAGAGGGTTCTCTGGTAGCTGTGAATGTGTCACCAGTCTTTGATGAGGTTCCACCTAAAGATCTCTAAGATCTCATCAGTGAAACCTTAAGCAGAACATTTCGAGGCTGTTTATTGGGGGAAAAAAACTCCCCACATACAATAGTTTCCCCACTGTAATGCATCTAATTAAGCTTGTCTGCTAATTATCAAAGCTTTTATGACATAAAAAAGGTGTGTGCTGGAGCATTACAGAATGACCACGAGGTTCACATGAAATCAATCAGGTATTGATTACTTCAAGGCCTTTACCAGCTACATAGACTAGGCGTGGTGCGTTTATCATTATTGCGTGACGTAAAAATCAATATCTCGTGACAAACCTATCAATCTAAGAATAGAAAACGAAATGGTGCAGGCTCTCGTATTATATTGTATCTCGCATTATATCGAATGCAAATACTGATACGTATCGAAGGCAGGCGTTATATTGAAGGTGGGCGTTGTGATGTATTTAAAGCATTCATTCATTCCTCGGTAGTATCCGCCTGTTCAAGATGCTGGTTGTATGCTACATTTTGGTTTTGTGAAACGAAACTAGAAAATCGGCAAAAGGTCGCAAAAAATAGATCAAAATGTAAGGAGTAAGGAGGGTGAAATAAAAACAGTTCCATAGACTCATCACAAACTGGAGTGATGCAGCTGAGGTTGAGGAACTGTCCCAGTCACAATTCCCACAGCAAAGGTTATGTTTCTGCGGGAAAGACGATTTCTAGTTCAGGCCACGCCCATTTTGAGGTAAAAATCCAGATATTGTTCATTGTGCACTACATAGTAACATTTATTGCATTACAACCTTACAATCAATAGCTCAATATCTTTCTCTCTCTGAGATTATCCATAATGGCATCTCAGCAGAAAGTGTTCAGTGGGGCATTGTGCTGAGTTTAACTACATACGAAAGCATAATGAGCTGTGATATAAGATACAGCGTGTTCCAATAGTCTTTAAAAATAAACAATTTTTAACATGCTATATAAACTATTTATCCAAATAATTGTGGACACATGGACACCATAATATTTGAATGTACTTTTTTATTCTATATTCAGTCCCCATTTGCTGTTATAATAAAATCCACTCTTCTTATGTTTGCTAGATTTGGAGTTGTGGAGATTTGTGCTCATTTTGCCAATGTGTTAATAAAGTCAGGTTCTGATGTAGGTGAGGTGAGGAGGCCTGAGGTGCAGCCATTCTTGTTTATCCCAAGATCTTCCATTAAACTATATCTTCATGGTGCTGGCTTTGGGTCTCCTAGTTCTTAAAAACGTTGCAACCCAAATAGTATGTCTAAGAACACCGACTGATAGAAAGTGGAATATGTTTGAATATGCATGTGTGTGTGATGCTAGTGTAATTTACACGCGGAATGAACCAAAAACAAATGTCAATAGGCAAACAGGGAAAATGGTCTGTACCCAGAGGCACAGTATACACGTGCTGAACAGGCATTTCTAGAGCCACATGATTGAAATTACCTGTGTGTGGTTCAAGCCTACGAGGTTGCTGTTCTTTATAGATGTTTCTAGACCATGTGCTTCAAAAATAAACCACTGCTTAGATTTCAGCAGTAATGGCTTGAAGGATATTAACAAAAAAATGATGGCAAATATGACAATAATGAATAATAATCTAATTAAAGCCTTGAATTGTTTGAGGCTTAATCATGATCAGGATGGTCTTTAAAATAGCTATTAATTTCCTATTTTTGCAAATTTTGCAGTCTGGAGTCCACCCACCAGATTGGCACATTCCTTTCGCAGTGTTCACAGTTTTCTATGCTTTTATTCTAACATCATGCACAAATATACACATAGAAAATCCACCTGCCTACTATTGTGTTGTTCCTCTTTTCCTGCCAAAACAGTCCAGAGCATAACCTTCTTCAGCAGTTTGAGCTACAGGAGCTCGTCTGTTGGATCGGAACCACACGGACCAGCCTTCACTCCTCACGTGCATCGATGAGCCTCAGTGGTTCACCACTGTTCCTTCCTTGGAGCACTTTTGGTAGATTCTGTCCAGTGCAGACCACAAAAGCTGCAATTTTCCTTACGCTCACCCATTTTTCCTGCTTCTTTGAAGACTCACTAACTTTGAGGACAAAATGTACTCTTGCTGCATAATATTTCCCACCCACTAACAGGTACCATGATGAAGAAATAATCAGTGTTATTCACTTCACCACTCATAATGTCATAATGTGATCCCTGATCAGTATATTTCATGCCATGGTACAGTACATGATTCTATCTTTTGTATACAATGCATGTGTTTGTATTGCTGAAACTGCCCATGAGATTCAGGGTTAAATATTAATAATGATGCTGGATGTAATACAGCTTGTTGAATAGATTCAAGGTTGGAGTCACAAATAATTGAGTCACACCAACGCTACACAAAAAAGCACTTTATAATCCTTGAATATTGTGTCACTGTAACAAGTAGTTAAAACCTGTAAATGCTGCAGCTAAACCCCTAGTAACAAGTACAATTCAAATGCTTTTCTTCTGCCCAAACTACACAATATGGGCAAAAGAATTGTGGGACTTTTCCACCTATATGTGGTTCTTCCCCAAACTGTTACCACAAAGATGAAGACACACAACTGTATTCAATGTCTTTGGATGCAGTTGCAAAAAATTCTAACGTCACTGGAATTAGGAGACGCTGACTGCACCCGAGGCCTCCTCACCTCATCTTCATTAGTACCTGACTTTACTAATACACCTGTGGCTGAATGAGTAGAAATCTCCACAATCTCTAGTAGAACATCCAGGAGAGTGGAGCTTATTATAAGAGCAAAAGGGCAAGTGCAAGGCACGGTTGTGTAAGTTTTTCTCCTTCCATCTTTCCATCCATCATTCTGAAAGATGTTACTGTTGCAGTGCAAAAAAACCTCCTCTCCGGCCCACACACATCTTCTATCTCCTGCGTGCTGTAGCTAATCACCAGCAATAATGTGACAAGCTCCTGTAATTTACTCCATATGGATGTTAAACGGACTGCTGTCATGTTTACTCTCACCGAGCCGAGCACCACGCGGGCCCTCTGACGTTTAGGAAACGATCTGATTTGGATGTGAAATGCTGCTGCTATCTGTCTTACAGAAACTCTGATTCATTGCCAATCCATCCTGAATAGTTACAGAGGTGCCAAGACTGCTAACAAGAAAGTCCTTGTAGGCAGAGAGAAAGCACCACGGAATATTGCTACAAAAATGGCAGTGTATGTTTGTAGATTTGTGAAAAAATATGTGGCAAATATTACCCCTGTGCAGGTGTGTATAAGAAAGGGGCAGGTGTGCATGAGAAAATGTTACCCCTGTGCAGGTGTGTATAAGAAAGGGGCAGGTGTGCATGAGAAAATGTTACCCCTGTGCAGGTGTGTATAAGAAAGGGGCAGGTGTGCATGAGAAAATGTTACCCCTGTGCAGGTGTGTATAAGGAAATGTTACCCCTGTGCAGGTGTGCATAAAGAAATGTTACCCCTGTGCAGGTGTGCATAAAGAAATGTTACCCCTGTGCAGGTGTGCATAAAGAAATGTTACCCCTGTGCAGGTGTGTATAAGGAAATGTTACCCCTGTGCAGGTGTGTATAAGGAAATGTTACCCCTGTGCAGGTGTGCATAAAGAAATGTTACCCCTGTGCAGGTGTGTATAAGGAAATGTTACCCCTGTGCAGGTGTGTATAAGGAAATGTTACCCCTGTGCAGGTGTGTATAAGGAAATGTTACCCCTGTGCAGGTGTGCATAAAGAAATGTTACCCCTGTGCAGGTGTGCATAAAGAAATGTTACCCCTGTGCAGGTGTGTATAAAGAAATGTTACCCCTGTGCAGGTGTGCATGAAGAAATGTTACCCCTGTGCAGGTGTGCATAAGGAAATGTTACCCCTGTGCAGGTGTTGATGAGAAAATGTTACCCCTGGGCAGGTGTGTATAAGAAAGTAACAATTTTGCGATTGTTTTTGAGGAAATAATTTGATATTTGTAATAAAAAATAATGGAATTAATAACTAATTCAATGCATCACGTGACACAGGAGAATCTCTTTGCAGAATGTGTTATTAAACTCTTTGTAACAAATAGATCGCTTTTTTATCTTTCTCTCACCTGTACATCTTATTTTGAGGTGATACCTGATGCTCCGTATCTAACACTTTATACGTCTCGGCAGAACTTTCCAGAAAACTTGTATGTAAGGACACTGTCAGCAGCATGCATGAGAAATGAAGCTTTAAGTGGATTTAGGCACAGGGGAATTTCCTAAGAGTCCTTAATGGATCTCATCCGCCTTTTTTCGCAAGAGCCTGAACTGCTGCTACACAGTCAGCAAACTTCACCTCGAGGAAGTGTGTACCACTTGTGTATATGTAAAAAAAAAAACTGGTGTCACTATTACAGAAGGGGCTATAAAATAGTTTTGCAGCAAGTCTGTATCGGCTTCTTGCAAGAATCGCATGTGGATTTGACTAATTACTGATTTGCATCGATCTATTGATAGATAGATATATTTGGTCCACGGTTACATTTGATATAAAGTCAAAAAAGGAAAACAGATGCACTCACCCTAGCGTTGTCATAGTTACAATGGTGTACCAGAAGGAGGCTGGAATGCTGGTAAAATTGGTTCCCTTGGTGCCTTTTTCAGCATAAAACATGACTGTGGCAAATATAATGATGGCCATAGTGAGGGAGAAGAGGAGGAAGCCAAGCTCCGAGGCACAGCTCTTCAACGTGTAGCCGAGGATACGAAGCCCCTGCGAGTGACGCGAGAACTTGAAGATGCGGAAGACCCGAAAGACTCGTAGCGTAACAAAAGCACCGCTCACGTCCTCATTCTCGGGCATGACCAAGCCAATGTAGTAGGGCATGATGGCCACGACATCGATGACGCTCATCACCGAGCGCATGAACTTGCAGCGGCTGGGGGCGGCGAATAACCTCATCAGGTACTCGAATGTGAAAATGAGCACGCATGCCGTATCCATGCAGAAGAAGGCCATGGTGTACTTCTCACCACACGGCAAGTCCTTCAAGCTGCCTTTGGGGGCCCGGCACGGCACGGTCTCCACTACGTTAGCGATAACCGAGACGGCGATGAAGAAGCCTGTGACGTAGTAGAACACCAGAGCCATGGTGCTGGTGTGAGGATTCTCGAAAGCTCTCCATAAGCGTTCTCGAGACGTGCTGTTTGGAGGTAAAGGGAGGTCCGTTGTCATCTCGGCCTCTGTGTCCTCAGCCAGCCTTTCCTGGTTTTCCTTTTTGCGGTCACGGTACTCTTCCATGCAGCAGTCCCCGATAATGTCCGAAACAATGCCGTAAAATGCCAGCTCCTCATCAAAAGCTTGGATGCACTCCTGCCGGGGGTAGTGCAGCTTTCCTGTGCGATAGAAGTTCAGGATGTGACGAAACATCTCCGGGTCCCTGTCAAAGAAATATTCCTGAGTATCTTCATTGTAGAAGAATTCCTTTTCAGAGCTTCCTAGCAACGTGTCAGGATACCGGTCCAGGGTATTTTTCCACGTCTGGAATCGAATCCCACTCACGTTAACTATCAGGATCTCATCGCTGCGGCTCTTCTTATCGACAGGAGGTTTGGGCATGGTCTTTTTGGCCAGAGGAAGCCAGCCAACCGCTGCTGCCCGGGCAAAGGGTAACCATGTCGCGACTCCGGCAGCCATTTCTGTTTGCTGAGTTTTTTGAAGATTATTTGAGAGTCCAGAAAATGGTGTTTGACCCTGAGGTGATCTCTCTAAGCTTTCTTCAAGTAAGAGGAACAAAACTGCCTTTCAAACTAATCATTCAAGCTGTAGGTTTGGTTTTATTTTCAGCTAAAGCTTTTTTTATTCCAGCCTGTCTGTCCATTTAACTCCTCTGAGGTTTCAGTCAAATTTCATCATCATCTTTAGGTAAAAAAACCTTGCGACAGTCCCACTGGACTAGCGAGGATACATCTTATGCCATTTAACATCACATTGTGTCTGTAACCCAAAGAAAACAGGCCCTTCAAACAGACCTGGGGTCCATTCAAATTCCCTCCTCAGGGCCTTTTTCACTGCAAGTTCCTCTTCATAAAACCATTTTATGGTAAGCCGAGTGTCTCTGGCTGACACAAGGCGATTTCAAATTCGTATTAAATTGTGATGATGGTCTCTGAAAATGCAAGATAGGCAAATCACGCTTTACCGCTCTTACTCTCACTCTTTCTCTTTCTCTCGTTCTTGCTCCAGAGCTTTGATGCTGAAGTGGCTCCCCTCCCTTGCAAGTGAAGCTTAAGTGGTTACTCGATTTCAGCGATGGTCGACGAGACTTTTGAATGAAGATCTCGAGATCGCAGATGCCTCTATTCCATATACGGCAAATTCCTTAATGTCCCTGTCAGAACAAACACAACAAGGGCTCAGATATTGTACAGCTCTGGATGTGGAAGCCTCGACGCTGCGGTTTGGACCTAGTCGTCTTTGGATAAACAAGCTTCAAAGTTGGATAAGTATCATTAGACCGTTTCAGAAGACTTTCAAAAGAGTATTATTTTTGGGTTTTATCTTAACTTAAAAATCTCTAAATTATCCATGTAAATAGGCATATAAATATAAAGCAATAGTACTTCTGTGGAAAAAGGTCACTACACAAACACTAGGTTGTTTTACTTTTAGAAGGTCATTAACTAACATACTGTACCATTCCGTACATATTATTTCCTAAGCGTCTCAATTTAATTACAAACTTCATGTTGCTGGGTCAACAAAAGTCACTGGGAGAACAAATACCTCCCAGCATGACAGCTGAGATTAAAACTAGAAGCATGCATGCAACACTTGATTTTTTTTTTTTTTTTTTCTCCTCCTGGCATATCGCATCATGAAGAACACGAACAACCCAGCCTCAATCCAGTACATCTATCACAGGCTCACACAATCAAAAATCAATATCAGTTTACTTCCTCTGAGAAGTACACCAAGAAGAGCATTAACTTCATTTCAGAGTTAATATATCAGTTCAGGAAACAAAACATAGACTGATATCTGTGGCGTCCAATTTGGGAATAAAATGAACTGCTTATTTTTATCCTGATATTGCTGATGTATTTTTATAACATCTACTGTATAATCTAGGTCTAGCTTGTTGCTTGTAGCTCGATATCCCCTCGATATTCCATGTATCTCATACATCTCAGAGTGATAAAACGAACAAGACGTGGTTAAAAAGTCTGGGTCCATAATGAAGTTCTGAGCAGTCAGCATGCTCTAAAACTCAAAGGTCTCACAGGCATCTCTAATTTATTTTGGAGCTTAATAAGGATCATAATTACCTCGCATTATGAGGATCTTGAAAGGATGATGGGTCCTGAGTGACAGAAAGCAGGTGACAGAAAGTGAAAAAAAAAAAGAAAAGATGAAGAAACAGACCGGCAAGAAAGAAACGATCCTCTGCAGTTGTCTCAGCATAGCAAACGCTGGCTAGAGAAGAAGTGATTGTAATGCTTAGTCCTCCTCGCTTCTCCCTCTCTCTCTCTCTCTCTCTCTCTCTCTCTCTCCACTCCTCTCCTCCGCTTGTGTTGTTCCTCTCCTGCACTGCTTCTGTCTCTTGTTCTCTCTCGTTTGCTTGCTCAACCCCCTCCCTATGTCTTTTTTCTGTCCCTCTCTCTTTCTCTCTCACACTGACTTTCTGTCTCTCTCATATACTTATTCATCCATCTAATACTTAACTCGTAAATGCATTGTGTCCTGCAGCGGGCTAAAAAAGAAGGGGGTAAGAAAAGCAGATTTCACACAAAATGCAAACAGTGCAGATTCGATTCTGAAAACGATTTTTCCTCGTCAACACCAAACAGTAGCCAGACTCATGAACCTTTTCCATGTATAATTATTCATTGATCCTGGTCAAAGCAGCAATCCAAAGTCCTGGAACGTCCTGGGAACATGATGGTCGAGACCCTGGATGACATCACAAACGCTTTCATTTACTCCAATGGGTTTGTCCAGATCCACCTACAAGAGGACTTTTGTGAGTTAGAATCAAACCTGGTGGAATCCCACACTGACACGACGTGAACATGGGAAGCGGAAACCTGAGTTCAGGATCGAACGGTGAGCGTAGAGATGTGAAGTGATCACACCACCCGCTTCACCACCACGGTAAAACTAAATACAGTGCAGTAGAGTACAAGTCTTGCTTTTTTACATCATTTTAGTGAGTACACTCAGGGATCTTGTTTCTGAAGGAGAAAAGAAAGCCTCAGCTGTAGATCCTAAAAAAACATTTATTGGTGCTACATGGATTGTTTTTTCATAAATGTGCATAAAATGTGGTATGTGCTTCTTTATAAACATTCAGATTTAGTCTTTATTTACTCTTATAATAAGCTCCACTCTTCTGAAAATGATGTTCCACTAGATTTTGTGCAGATTTGTGCTCATTCAGACAGGTCAGGTACTGATGTAGGGGAGGTGAGGAGGCCTGGGGTGCAGTCCGCATTCACACCCATCAATAGGTTTGGGGTCAGAGCTCTAGAGTAGGAGATCTTCGACTTTAACCCATGTAAAGCATATCTTCATGGAGCTGGCTTTGAGCAGAGGTTTGGGAAAGTTTTATACTAATGCATCCAAAGACGTCCTGCACATTCGTGTGCCTCAAACTTGGTGGTAACAGTTTGGGAAGGAACCACATATAGCTGGAAAATTCAGGTGCTCCAATTCATAGGTGAAGATTTCAGAATTGTCCATGCATTCGTCTCCTGTCTGTTGATCAGAGCAAAGAAGTCTAGCTAGCCGATGTATAATAAATAGGGCAGTAAGTTCTTCCCTTAAAGTGTGCTTTTCTACCCGTCAGAAAGATGCAGTGTTGGCTTTATGTGTCTCAGAGGAATCATTGGTAGCTTTGCTGTAAAGGATAAGTGGGTGGATGGAAAAAATTATTTTAGTCATCAACACGGAACTTAAATTGCTCCCGTCTTTTGCTCTCCATTTTCTTGATTTCTGACTTTGAGTCAGTGATTACGGCTTTGTGCATAGTCCAGACAGCCTACATAATCACAGAACCAAACAAAGTTTCTCCGAATAACTCAGTTTTTGATTAACTGGAACTGAGCAAAATTGTCTCAGCTTCTAGGCAGGACCTTCTGTTTTGCTGTAGTGTGAGCGACAGGAGCCAAAAGCTATAGAGTAAAGGACTACCTAAATCATCAATCACTTACAAAATTAGTAGACAAAAAGCTGATCCAAACAACAATGCACCAGGTGGCAGGACAGACAACACAGTTATAGCATATGCTTCCTTAGAGACGCATGAAGCCTGCCAGCAACAACTGCTATTCCTGCCACATCACCGAGCAGCAGAATGCAGTCTGAGGAAAGCACCATCCATCCTCTTCCCTATACCTGATTTTACAGACGCCCATGAGGAGCTGGTCTCGCTGTGATTGGTAGGGGAGAGAGAGTGTACACCATCCATCCCACCCAGAGAGCATGACTCATTTTCAAAAGTTGGGATTTCCTGTTCAGCTGCTCAGACATTACAAAGAAAAAAAGCACATGTACATGGTGATCTGCTGATGGAAAGAAATGCCGACAAGCTGACATTCACTCACTAGCCATGAGGGCGCTAGTTTCATAGGATGCACCATTCAAGCTCATACAGCAGCACTGGTGGGATGAGAAACACTGATCTTGGTTTTATTTAATTTATTTTAGTTATTTAATATATAATTATTAACCTCTCAACATACATTCTTTGTTATTACTACAAGGGGCGTTCAAGTCAAACCGAGACTTTTGAGTTTATAAAATAAAAGAACCAATTTAAAGGAGTGGAAACTGCATTTCTACATTTCTACACTTATCCTTTTTTATACCTGTAACATTAAAAGTCCTGGTAAAAATGGATTCAATCCCAGTTTTTAATCTGAGTTAATAATGGGAAGGATCTTCATAGAGCTCGCTGTGTGTACAGGATCATTGCCATGCTGGAATAGGTTTGGGTTTCCAAGTTCAGGTGTACTGCATTCAAAGACGTCTGAATTGTGTGCCTCCAGCGTTGTGGAAACAGTTTGGAAAAATCTGGTGTCCTGATACATTTTTCTATACAAAATGTACCTGAACTGTCACTGATGGAACCAACAGATTCTCCTTAGGATGCATTATTTGAGTTTTGTTAAGGTTTGCCTTGACCGAGTTACAAGTTAAAACTCAGAGCTTATATACAAACGAATGAAACAAAAGCTGAATACGGCGAGCCGACACTCGACCGATTATCGTTTATAAAGAGGACACTTTGCCCATTTTACACCTTTCCCCATGCAACCACCTCCTCACATCCATCTCTCACACACACACACACACACACACACAAAACGCATGCTGCTGGAATAGAAAGGCCCACGTGGCTTATTGAGTTGCACTGAAAATAGAAGGATTCGGTTACAGTGGTATTTATAGTTGTCCTGTTTCCTCAACGGGATTAACAATTAGACTGCACTTACAGTGAATCCAGTTTAAATATAATACACACCCATACATGCACTCAGACCCGTGTCTCCATAGCGATATACATGCACAGCCATGGAAACACTGCTAACTAACTCAAACTTTGTTTTTCATTTAAATGTAATTGAATCATGAAATAATAGGCTTTATAAATCTTATTACTATTGATCTTTTTTTTTATCAGCCCAGACTTAATTAATCACATCTTGTAAATACATTTGGATCGAGACAATAATAGGTAGCACCAACTGTGGAAGTTCATGCAGCTTTTGCAGCGAGATCATTGAAGAACCATCAAGATTCTGTATAAGTGAGAATTAGGTGAGGATGGGGGGGGGGGGGTTGGGGGGGGTGGAGGTGTGTGAGGTAAACTAAAATGATGGTTGGATCGATTACTACATTCCTCGAGTCATTGGCTGTGTTGAAGTGAAGAGCCTTCAGGAAGACGAGCCACAAAACTAAAAAGGAAGTCGATCTGCAGATACCTAATGTTTTGGATAAAAGTGTATTGTACTGTAATATAAAATAGAAATGAGGTCCGTCGCATATTTTTGGTCACTTGATTTCTACAAGTGCAAGAGCTGCCTCCGATCTGTGTGTGTGTGTGTGTGTGTGTGTGTGTGTGTGTGTGTGTGTGTGTGTGTGTGTGTGTGAGAGAGAGAGAGAGAGAGAGAGAGAGAGAGAGAGAGAGAGAGAGAGAGAGAGAGAGAGAGAGAGAGAGAGAGCATTAATAATTCACCAGCTTTGAAAATATCTAGAAGGAAATGGGCTGAAAACAGAAAAGAGCAACAAGGTTCAAAAACAAAGGAGAAAACAAACAAAACACCATATGAAAGAGAAAAGAAATAGAAACTGCAAGGCATCGTGTGCTATACAGTGTAACCGGTTCTATAATCAGTCCACCTGCAGTCTCAGGCGGTTATCAGACCTCTCAGTGCGAGATTGCTGATGTATCTGGACTTGCGAGATCTGGGCCTTTTTTTTTTATCGTGATTATAATCACACCTGAGAAGATCAGCACTCACTCTGATTCACTTCACAACTGCTTCCCCAGGGCTGGTATTCAGCGAAAAATACAGTAACCTGAAGCATTTTCAGTGTTTTTCATATAATTATATGGTTGATGAAGGAGATCAGGGCCACGATGTGTACAGTCCTTCTAGAAGATCAGGACGGTTTCTGGTTTCAAGCAGAGCTCTAATGGTGTTCGACACTGGAGGATTGACCTTCTTGGCAGTCTCATGAGACACTTAGCAGGGTTTATATGTGTGGCAGTGTAGCTCTGATGAACTTCGACTCCAAAAGAATGACCTTCCTGGCAGTCTGGAAAAACCCACTGAATGTCGCTTTGGATAAATTCTGGATCTAAGCCAAACAAAAAGACAAAAAATATGATCATGAGGTGGTCAGAATGAAACTTGTCTAGACTACAGAGATCTAGTGGTGTAGGGACAATGCAAATCACTGTTAGCCTGATTAAAGATGAAGAACCAGACAATGTACAGCTCCAGTGTCTTTGTATAAACCACATCTGCCTACATCCATGTGAGTTTCCTTCAAGTTCTCCAGGATCCTCCTAATTCTCAAAATCATACTGAATCACCATGGGTATAAATGCATTTGCACACCTGTTCCAGCATGACGATGCTCCTGTGCATCAGCCAAGAACCACCATGACACTGGCAGAATCTCAAGACTGCTAGATTGTCTCTTTAAGTAATCAGTCTCTCAAGACTGACCTCTGGTATACCTAGAGCCAGAGCTTACGCCCTCGGGCAACTCTAGGGGCCTCCTGCAAGGTGGCAAACCCTCCAAGTCTGCTACGATACCAGGTGGAACCAAAGAGTGCATTCGCTAGAGCTAATAATGTCCTTCAGCACTCAAAGTGGTAGGGTTAACGAACCAGTATACTGAGGGGCACAGCACTGCTTCCTGCGGGAGTCCCCAGATTGTCCTGTATCAGCTCCCCTGATGAAGGTGAAGGTCTTTAAACCCGTTAGCTCACAGGGCTTTGGCCTTGAGCGTCGCACAGAATCCCTAGCAGGGGCAGTGTGAGTCGCGATGCTCTGCTTTTTGCACCTCATGATGCTGGAGGTGCAGGGTTGTGGTTTGGGCTGTGCCTGCCAAGCAGCCCCACAAGAGCAACATGGGAGATACCAAGTGTCTTTCAGTAGACACAAGAGCGGCTATGGACCGGCCAATGGCCCTAACAGTCTCTTTAGATGCCCTAAGAGCTAAGTCTGTTGCATAGCAAAGCTCTGGCTTCCAGACCACCCAACGTGACTCCGCGTCTAGCTTCCGTAGAGGGTCAGCCTGATAGACCTGCAGCACAGCCAAATTGTGCAGACAGCCTGTGGCTTAATCTACTGAGGCATAAGCCTTGCCCACCAGTGCCGAGGTAGTTTGAAGGGACTCGGTGGGCAGCGCCAGGGTTTTTAGGGATGACAAAGCACCCCGGGAGAGATCGCTTGTCAGCATCTCTACAACCCGAGGCATGTAAGATGTGAACACACTTTTTTGGGGTTTTTTTTAAAGGGGAGGGTGAAATAAGGTTTCGCCTATGACCTGGACACCTCGATGTGAAGGTCCAAAAAAAAGAAGGGCAGACCCAGGCATGGAATCAGTGACGCAGGTTGCAGAAAGTGCTCACAAGCTTACTGGACAGGCGAGCTTGCTGCTGATTGGCCGGCCAATCTATCTCAAGCATGGCTTGGCATGGGTCACTACCTCTAATAGGTCCTTGAAGGGGACTGGGTGAAGCAGCTGTCTCTGAAGACTCACAGAGTTCCATCCCACAACCCTTCTCAAAGGAAGAGCGGTGGAGCTGAGTGATCTCATAGCAAGGGTAAGAAATCGTCTTGATGTGTTTCCGAACCTTGTGACAGAATGCTGGACCCGACTGCAAGCCCCAGGTCCTCAAACGCCGCTTTGCCTGAGCAAAAGAAGGCCAGAACTACGAGGAGCAGGAGCACTCTCCTTAAAGCGTGCTCTCTGGGATCTGTGCAGCAGATTCCCTCGGAAAGCAACTAAGCATGCCCCATTTCCAGACAAACGACATGGAGATTGCAGGTCAGGGAGAAATGCATGAATGAAGAAACTGCTTTGTTTCTTATTCGCTTGATTTTTTTATTTTTTAGGACATTTACCACTTACCATAGACACATACACACATAGAGCGCTTCATGAACAAATAGAAGCTGGTAAAGGTTTCACTCCATCCTGCAGCTCGAGTTTCTAAAGGAGAACTGGATGTTTAATAAGAAGCACATACCAATCTTATGGCCAGGTGTCCACTCACTTTTGTTCATAAGTCCCACAATCTCCAGGTTTCTTAAGTACTCAAAATCTGTTTTAATCCTATGTATGATGCAGTCTGGGCGAAAAGTTATTTGAGGAAATGTCCTACAAAATATGGCTCTCTATAGAAAAGATTGAAACGATTGTAAAAAAACAAAAACAAAAAAACAAAAAAAGAAGAGAAAGAGATTTACACATTCTATCAAACCTCTGTCTCCCTGTAGTGTTCATCCCAAAACCAAAAAATAAAACTGTTTCCTATATATACGAGTAGGATTTTCTAATAAAAACAGAAGGATAAGATATTTATTTCTTTAACATAATGATTCCTCCAACCAGATTTTGCAGAATAAATCAGAGTCACTATGCAACAGAACAATGCACTGTGAAATACCCAATAGATGGATAAACTGTATACAGAATGACAACAGAGTCAACAGCTTGAAGATAACAAATACAATTCAAGTTCACATTGAACAAACTGGATGACAGTGGTGAGGAAAAACTCCCTGAGATGACACGAGTGATAAACCTTGTGAGGAACCAGACTCTTCTGGCTGACAGCAGAGTGTAAATCATTACAGCTTATAAAGACAAAGCAGCCAGTTTAGTATGAATAGATTGTGAGTCCTGGAAGGAGAAGAGGACAGTTTTTATAATTACAGATGGTATTATTAGATGGTGCAAATCCACAGAAAAACGGAACTTTTTCAGTCATATGTGATTCTTCCACAAACTGTTACCACAAAGTTGAAGGCAGACAAGTGTATAGGAGATCTTTGGAGGTAGTAGCATAAAATATTCTCTTCACTCGAAGTAGGAGATCCAAGCCTGTTTCAGCATGACAATGCTCCTGTGTACAAACCAGCTCCATGAAGATCTGCTTTGTATGAGTTGGAGTGGAAGATCTGCTATAGAGCTCTGACCCTCAACCCTGTTGGGATTAATGCTGACAATGCTCTTCAGCTCATCTACATCACTACCATTACTAACACCCTTGTGGTTGAATAAGCACAAATTTCCAGGAGCACACTCCCACATCTTTTCAGGTTCTAATGCACAGAATTTGCTCTGTGTACATTTCAACAAACAGAAAACTTTGGTTCCACTTATATTTGTTTCTCAGTGGTGCATTTTATCCCATTTATGTTTCTAATTCATTTCAGTTTCTGTGCGATCGATTTCAACCGGGTTCCCAATGGTCCTTCATGATGCCCAGAGATCTTATATGTAGAGTAAAGCCCAAAGTTTGCAGAATCATACGAGCCAGTGGGAGTCTGAGTGAGGCTTAGAGAGTTCAGAGTGATAAATGAAATATGAAACTCAGCCAAACAAGTTAAAAGCTTCCAAGCGCCCAAATCTACTCATACCTTTATCCTCTGCATAGACAGCAGCACAAGTCAGATTCCATTTACACAAACACTGCCATGTTCTGCTTCAGTCCTTCCACCTGGCCTTCTAAAACGACTCATCCTAGGTGAATCAAAGCATGACTGAATCCCAGGATGGTTCTCTAGTGGCCTGTAGTGCTCTACACGGGGTGTACAAACACTTATTTTACTGCGTGTACAGCATTCAAAGGAGGTGTGAGCCATTTGGGATGAATTTTAGATTCCTAAGGTGTATAAGACTCAGGGTTTTAATGGGCAAGATGAAATGCATGACTGTCCTTCTGTATTGCTGCTTTGATTATCTAACAGGGATTTGGACCCTGTTAGTGCTGGTATAGTGCTGTACCCGAGAAATGTACCAGTTTGGGTTAGATGACAAGCTGAACAGATTGACAAATGATCGCACATTGACAGGTTGCAGGAAACATGCTGTTTTAGCTTGTTATGTTGGTGATAAAAACAAAACAAAACAAACATCTTGGTTGTTTTCACAGGTTTGGTCCACGTTATATAAATTGTTACAGACAATAAAAAACCGAGACTGTCACTTCCTGTTTCCTGTGATAAATATAAATAGTTTTGCTGTAAAATTCAGGTACACAATGAAACCGAGCAAAACAATGCAAATGGATCCCAGAACATGAGGATGTGTAACATTAACCATCCCCAATCCATCCCCAATCCTAAATACACATCATAATGTGCTAAATTTGATTAGGTGTAAAAGCTCAGTAGAGCACAGCAGGTGATGTGGTATAACCAGGGTTGTGGGATGTATACTGTAGGACAGGGGTTTCCAAACTTTCATATTCAATGAATAAGCTATGCAATTTCTGGTGCTTCATTTCAGGTGTGACTCATCAGCTAGTCTTCACATATCACCCTTTGGTTTGGAGCTTGTCAACTGCCCTTAAGACATCTATAGGGGTATTGGGTCGAGAGCCGGTGGTTATGGACCTCTGCTCTATGAAGGAGTGGTATTTTCCACCTATTTTTATCACTTGTTTTCAAATCAATACCAAGTATTTTCAAGACCAGTATTACATTATATTACATTTTATTTATGGCATTCAGCAGATTTCCTTCTATTTATCTGAGCAGGTGATGGTGAAGGGCCTTGCTCAAGGGTCCAGAGGGTAAGCAGTGGCAGCTTAATGCTGGTCGGATTTGAACACATAACCTTCTGATCCAAAACATGTTACCTAGAGATCTACAAATGTTTTAAATGACACTGTTATGTTTAAACATGTTTCAAATGTTTACGTGACTAATTGTATGATAACGATAGCATAATTAAATTCAAAGCCTCAAATAGTCGGCTAATTCTCAGTTTAGGGCTCCTGATCAATCTCCTGATGGTGGAATCAGACACACCGAGACAATTCTGCCGTGAAGAAATACATTACAGCTATTCTGTAACGCCGGCGCTTCCTCTCATCTTCACAATTCATTTTTTATTTGTATTTTTTTGGTTCTTATGAGGCTGCTTCTGTTCTCATTAACAAATTGATGCCTCTTTGACAAATTGATACTCACAGGAAGGAAATGAAGAATTGAGCAGGTACTTGTGTAAATCTCCAAAGCACTAACTTAGCTGCCGTGGACACAGCTGCTAATGAGACGAGCGGTATTACGGTTATTACAGTAATTAAAAAGCATGTGTTGAATTCTTCTTCCTGATTAACGAGAAAATGTCCGGCTTTTTTTTTTTCTGACTGTACGTCCACCTTCTTTCACCTTAGAAATATTTCTAAGCTAAGAAATATGTTATCTATATCTGATGCAGAGAAGCTCGTCCATGCGTTTATGACCTCTAGAATAGACTACTGTAATGCATTACTAGGTGGATGTCCTGCATCATTAATAAACAAGCTTCAGTTAGTTCAGAATGCCGCAGCAAGAGTTCTTACTAGGTCAAGAAAATACGATCATATAACCCCAATCTTATCGTCCCTACATTGGCTTCCTATTAAGTTTCGAATAGACTACAAACTACTGCTACTCACTTATAAAGCACTAAATGGTTTGGCTCCCATGTATCTATCCAGTCTCTTAACACGCTACAATCCGTCACGCTCCCTGAGATCTCAAAACTCTGGGCTTCTAGTAGTTCCTAGAATAGCAAAGTCCACTAAAGGCGGTAGAGCATTTTCACATTTAGCTCCTAAACTCTGGAATAGTCTTCCTGACAGTGTTCGGGGTTCAGATACACTCTCCCAGTTTAAGTGTAGATTAAAAACATATCTTTTTAGCAAAGCCTACACATAACACACATCACACACATCACATCACAACCTTGTGCTCCAGAACATCTGATCACATGCACATTATCAACTTGTGCTGTTAATATCATGAACAGCAGCTACGCTAATTCCTCTCCACTGCTTCTCTTTCTCTCCCCATCCCGAGGCATCCTGAGGTTTGGACAGCTCCAGTCACGTCCCACCTCGTGAAGATTATGGACCTATGGATGATCATGGAGAAGTAGATGCCGAGTGTTTAAAGGCCCTGGCATGGAGAAGCTGATGCTGGATCTATGATGATCACAAATTGTTCTGTATTGTTGAAAGATTTATGACCAAACTCTTGATGTCACCCAAATGAGGATGGGTTCCCCTTTGAGTCTGGTTCCTCTCAAGGTTTCTTCCTCATATCATCTAAGGGAGTTTTTCCTTGCCACTGTCGCCACGGCTGCTCATCAAGGAACAAACGCACACCATTCACCTTCACTGTTGTTTTCTGTAAAGCTGCTTTGAGACAATGTCTGTTGTGAAAAGCGCTATACAAATAAACTTGACTTGACTTGACTTGACTTTATAGTCCTGCACTGTTCTAACATCTTCCTGTAGTAACAACACACACGAGTGTCAGATCTTTTTAAAAGTCCCATTTCACATTTAGTCTCCATTTTCTAACCTTCACTCTTCTGGGAAGGTGTTCAACTAGATTTTGTGGAGATTTGTGTCACGAGGGTGTTAGTGAAGTCAGGTTCTAGTGTAGGTGAGGTGAGGAGGCCTGGGGTGCAGTCAGGATTACAATTCATATGATCAATAGAAGATCCTCAACTCCTACCCATGTAAAGCAGATCTTTATGAAGCTGGTTTTGTGTACAGGGCATTGTGATGATGGAGCAGGTTTGAGTCTCCTCGTTCAAGGCTACAGCATCCAATGGCGTCCTATACAATTGCGTGCCTCAACCTTTGTGGGAACCGTTTGGCAAAGAACTCGACCATCTGGCTGGAAAACTCAGGTGTCCCAATAATTTGTCCCCCGAGTGTAGCTGCATGTTTCAGCATATCAGATTTGTTTGTAAGACACACGTTACATTCTGTGTATATATATAGTGGTTAAAAAGAAAAACAAAAACAGTGATTGCATACAAACACTTTTACTAACTCATCTAATTCCTGCCTGCAGGAGAAGCTCTTCATTAAAGAGGGTGGTGGAGCCTCCATTAGCTGCGATGTAACGGATTTTCTCATCACAGCCTGCCATAATTCTTTAGTTCCATTGTCCAAAGTAGAGCTCAATTTAATTACAGTCAGTGGAGGGATTGCTTTTATCTGCAACAGACTGAAAGACTACACTCCTCTTCGCTACTTCCAAATGAAGGAGAAGAGGTGTGGCGTGGTTGAAATATCCACACTAGGTCAAAGGAAAGGCCCGGGCGAGTTATTATTATTATTATCATCATGTTTGTTTTGACTTTTTCGGCTTTTAAACCTGCGTGTAGTATCAACCTGGAGCTCAGAGTGAGATATAGGTCCTGGATGTGGACCAGTTGCTGTTTGACATGTTCTTTGTTCTCGGTTTTTGCAAACAGATGCTGCAGTGTGCTCCGAACGTCACCTTTTTTTTATTATGATACAAGAAAAAAAAAAGATTTAATGTCTTCCATATGGCAGAACAACCGTCTGGAGAACAGATGAAAATCCACAGCCGATTAACATCACAATTAGGAACTGCTCTTTACGCGTGGTGTAATGTTCACTGGTGTTTATTCCTTTATGCATTATACGTTAGGATTGGAATGAGAAGTGGGTTTGTCTCGGACGCAGGTCCCCATTTATCACAGTGTCACACTGTAACTCAGCAGAGTATTAAACTTTGCACAAACACTGGTCTTTACATTATTAAATACTCACAATAGCGTTTAAATGGGTGCAAATAAGTCGAGAGAACGTTTGCGAATTCTCGAAGTGATTTATGGAAAATAATGGCGTTTTGGCCGCGAGGCAGTGACGTGCTGCACGTCTGACCTCCAGCTTAATGATCTCTGACAGCAGCATTTCCTCTCCCGATGCCACCGAAACAATGGAAAGCACTTAAGTGCATCTCGGTGAGATCATTTCTAGCACAAAAGCTATAAAGAAGTAATTAACACAAAGTGGGAAAATGTAAACAGCTCACCGAAAGTTCCAGCACTGTTCTCTTCTCCTTAATCATTGATGAACTGATGTAAAGCGACAGAACTTGAGATTGGGATAAAAACTAAGTATTATTATTTACTTGTGTCTCCAGCGTGGTTTCTGATTCCTGTTCTGGGCCGACGGGAGAAGAACCTGATGTCCATCCGGTTTGAGATTCTGAGATGCAGCTCATCCTAGTTGTAAAGAGTGATTTTTTCAGTTGCTGTAGCTCAAACCTGCATGGATGTTCTGCTCTGACCTCAAGTTGTTTTCACATGCCTCATCTGATATCTACTGTGTTGCAGACCAGTCTGTAGGAGTCTTTAATTATTTCTGTGGAGATACTAGGAGAACATGCTGGGAGATTCTCAGCCAGTCTGTCAGCAACACTCCCACCATGGTCAAAGTCTCAAAGGTTGTTTTTTTTAAGTTTCTGAAGCTCCTCATGTATTCTTCATTCAGTTGTGAGTTCCAAAAAAATGTTAATGAAATGTATGAACACTTTCTGACCAATCAGAATGAAGAATTCATCTGCAGTATAGGGTTTTTTATACCCTTTTTTATACATCCATGTTCTTCCACTCAGGACCATCAAATTACATTATAATAACCATGTTCATCCTTCCCCCCTTCCTTCTTTCCTTCCTTCTGTTCTTTTCCCCTTCTTTTTTTTCCTTCCCTCACTTCTCTCTCCCTTCCTTTCTCCCTTTTCACTCCTTTCTTTAACTCTTTCTTTCCCACAATATAATTTTTTTATCTCTTTACTTTCTTACTTCCAACCCTTTCTCTCTCTCTCTCTCTCTCTCTCTCTCTCTCTCTCTCTCTCTCTCTCTCTCTCTCTCTCTCTCTCTCTCTCTCTCTCTCTCTCTCTCTCTCTCCTTTCCTTCCTTCCTTTTTCCTTTCTCTCTCTCTCCCTTCCCTTCTTCTTTTACTACTTTATTCCATCCTTCCTCTCTCACATTTTCTGTTTATATTCCTTCCTTCCTTCCTCTTCCTTCTTTCTTAAATTTTTTCTTTCTTTCTTTAATTTTTCTTTAATTCCTTCCTCATATTTCTTTCTTTCTTTCTTTCTTTCTTTCTTTCTTTCTTTCTTTCTTTCTTTCTTTCTTTCTTTCTTTCTTTCTTTTTCTTTCTTTCTCCATGGCTTTCTTCCATCCTTCCCCTTTCTTTCCTTTATTTCTTTTTTCATGTCTTCCTTCTCTTTATTTCTTTTTTTCCTTTCACTTCTTTCCTTGCTTTATTCCTTCTTTCTTTTTTCTTTCTTTCTTTCTTTCTTTCTTTCTTTCTTTCTTTCTTTCTTTCTTTCTTTCTTTCTTTCTTTCTTTCTTTCATGTCTTTCTTCCATCCTTTCCTTTTCTTTCCTTATCTCTCTTTCTTTTTGTCTTCCCAGAAAATAAAAAAATGCTACTATTAATAATTCCACTAATACAAGGAGAAACTGAGAAGAAGAAACAGAAATCCCACATCCTCCCAGACTGACTGAAAAAATGACTCCTTTTACAAAACCATCTTCTTCTGACCCTTTTCTGCTCTCCTCGTTTCCCCTCTAACCCTCTCCAGCAGCAGACTGAGTTCTCCTCGCTCGCCTCATCGGTTAGATTGGATTCAAATTAAATCTCCATCCGTTCCTCCTCTGCAGAATTTGGTGAGAACAGAGGAATCCCTGCTGAGAAGTGAATGGACAGAGAGGAGCGATAGAACAGGGGGTGGGGTTGGGGGGGGGGGGGGTAGAGAGAGAGAAAGAAAGGACACATTATTTATTCATGATGCATCTGTAATGATTTCTATTACCAGATAGATTGCCTTCTGTTAATGGCCACTCTCCTTCATCTCTCTCTATATTTCTCCCCAGTCGTTTTTATACTGCAGAGCAGAACACGGCATCGATGTCGGATGAGGGCAGAGCAGACGAGCTGAGATCAGCAAGGTGGGGTGAGAAGAAGACAAGAGGAAGACGAAGAGTGTTGGTGTCCGTCACTTCATCTCCAGAGGCCCCTGTCAGTGGTTAGAGGTGTGTGAGATTGATAATGGGTGCTCTTTCATACGCCTGTTTTCATTGACAAAGATAAATAGTTGAAGAAAAGACTCATGCATTTTTAATGCTAAATGAAACGGGTGCATTAGAGGGTTTGACAGAATCGCTTTTGCTTTGCCTGAGGGGTTAAACACCTGCACGCATGGAACTGTTTCTGCACCACGGCATACATATTATCTTTATTTCATTTTTTTTATTTTTGTTTAATTTTATTCTGTTTGTGTAATAATTTATTAATTGTCTACATTTTTGTGCAATAACAACAATTTAAGCTGTGAAATGTCACCTAGTGCAATTTTTGATTGTTTGACAGTGTTACTGCTATTGTTCATCTTTAGTTTTTTTGTGTTGTATATATTTGTAGTGTCACTGTTTCAAATTTGCACATTTTTTGCTGCTATAAAATCAAAAATCGGGATCAGTTTAACTCGTTTATTTGTATAGTATACAGATAATTTGGTGATTAAAAGTGAAGATGTTCTTTACAAGTAAGTTTGATGAGCGAGCCGGTGGCGACTGTGGCAAGGAAAAACTCCCCGAGACGGCATAAAGAAACCTTGAGAGGAACCAGACTCAAGAGGGAACCCATCCTCATCTGGGTTGCACTAAATGTCCATTTGAAGCAGATATACAATGTTGCGGGGTGCAGTGATGATGATCAGAAGCGAAACTGTATCCTGAGTCAGTGCAGCAGACTGTTGACATTAACCACAGTCCAAATCCATCCTCAAAGCTCCCGTTCTTACTCCGGAATTTCATGGAACCACCAAAGGTGTTGATGAGAAACCGTCCCAAGCTGCACAGAGTGGCCTCCAGTCAAAGAGAACACTATCCACAGGCAGACCTGGACGGAGTGGGAAGATCTACAGAGGGGAGAGAAACAGGAACAGTGGTCACTGGAGCCTCAGGAGCATAATCTTAGTTCCTTTTATTCAATCGATTTTCTGAGCAGAAGTTGTATTCTGTATATATCACTATATTGTATACACTACATAGCAAAAGTATTGGGACACCTGACTTTTCCTGCCAAGTGGTAAATTTTTTGCCGAACTGATTTGGTGGCACACAATTGTACAGGACGTCTTTGGATGCAGTATGAAATTTTCCCATCAATTAAACTAGAAGGTTCAAACCTGTTCCACCATGAAGATCTGCTTAACATGGGTTGAAGTGGAAGATCTCCTTCTGACTGCAGCCCAGTCCTCTTCACCTCACCTCACCTCACCTCACCTCACCTCATCAGTGAGTTTACTAACAACCTTGTGGATAAATAAATCTCTTTCCAGAAAAGTGAAGATCAGCAAATGGAGACTTAATGTGGAATGGGGTGTTCAAAAAGAAGCACATAGCAATTTTATGCTCAGGTGTCCACAAACTTTTTCATATCATGTACCTACATTATTAATTCTGTCCATCTGTGAAATGAACCAGGTTTTGTCTCGAATTTCTCAATACGTTTGCTGTTTAGTTGTTTATTTCTTTTTTTTTTCAGAATGTAATAAACCTTCCAGCAATTGGATTATGTAAAAGAACCTGATGTTTTTATAAGAATGTCGAATAAACACAGAGAAGACCGAATTTATCAGTATGGAAGCTCAGAAGAGGAATCTGAAGTGGTTTGAATGCACTGATTATTACATTGCACATATATTACTATAAAGATGGTCTCAGATCCGATCTCATTTCTGCGTCCGTGGGTTTTGGGTCCTTATTGAACTTGTGATGCATTTATCAAGATTTATTTTTCAGAATCTGAGCACGGGGTGTAAATAATGGAGAATTACCGTTAAATGATACCAGAACCATCATGCCAGGTGTTCCCTATAAGAACTCTCTGAAATAACACGATTAATTGATATAAACGAGGAATGAAATCGAACACCTGCTCCCCACTGCGATAAATAAATGTGCCTACGGTGTTCAAATTCAAATCACAGCCTACGTATATTTACTCCTCAGCCCATTCTGGCCGGGCCTCGGGTGTCGGATCGACGTGACGACTCTGAACCTCGCGGAATGAATAAGCTGTAAACCTGCCGGCAGTGGGAGATTAAATTGCGACGCTACAGTGGCGCTTCCCTGCAGGCCTCCTCGAGTCTTCATCCATTATCCAGTGACTCGATGAGGCTTAAGAGCGGTGGAGATGCCAAAACTTGACATGATGATGAAACAGATACAGAGATCAGTGTGACAGACGGGTCATAGCCCACTTCGCACTCAATGGAGTCCATATTGATTTCAAAACCAGATCTGCTCGGGCGAGCCGGTCACGCCAGGCTAAAGTTGCCTGTTAGGGACACCTGCTGCCCTTAAAGTAACCGAATATGTACAAAACAGCTTTGCTTTACCTGAAGGATTAATAATAAATAGTTGATCATCCAAAATAAAATAAAACAATCTCGAATTTGGGAATAGGAAATCGATACCTGCCTGTGTGTCATGCATTATTTCTGATGGAAACAAATATGGAAATGCACTCGCAGGATTTGGGACGCGCACGCTGACGTGACCGACGTGCACATAATGGACATGTTGGCGATATAATTTCCGAAAACAAATCACGCCTCATCAGGATGTCGCTCTCCAGTTACTAATCTGTCTGTAGCACTGGATTCACTGATGCGTGCAAAGTTTCACAATGCGCCCGTCAACCCGGTGCATGAAAAGCGACCTTCCTTTCTGTCTTTCACAGCCGAAATTCATCCCGAAGAACAATCCGATTAACTCTCTTATTGTAATGAGCATTTGTGTACATCCTGGTGACAAATGAATGGAAAAGCGATGAGTCTGTGGGCGGCATTCATTTGATTCTGTTTAGAAGCTGCTGATTGATTCATCTAGGGGAGTTTTTCTTTGCCACAGTCGCCACGGCTGCTCATCAGGGACAAATTCACACCATTCACTTTAACTGTTGTTTTCTGTAAAGCTGCTTTGGAATAGTCTTCCTGACAGTGTTCGGGGTTCAGATACACTCTCCCAGTTTAAGTGCAGATTAAAAACATATCTTTTTAGCAAAGCCTACACATAACACACATCACACACATCACATCATAACCTTGTGCTCCAGAACATCTGATCACATGCACATTATCAACTTGTGCTGTTAATATCATGAACAGCAGCTACGCTAATTCCTCTCCACTGCTTCTCTTTCTCTCCCCATCCCGAGGCATCCTGAGGTTTGGCCAGCTCCAGTCACGTCCCACCTCGTGAAGATTATGGACCTATGGATGATCATGGAGAAGTAGATGCCGAGTGTTTAAAGGCCCTGGCATGGAGAAGCTGATGCTGGATCTATGATGATCACAAATTGTTCTGTATTGTTGAAAGATTTATGACCAAACTTTTGATGTCACCCATATGAGGATGGGTTCCCCTTTGAGTCTGGTTCCTCTCAAGGTTTCTTCCTCATATCATCTAAGGAAGTTTTTCCTTGCCACTGTCGTGGCGAGGTTTACAGAAGCTTTACAGAAGCTTTACAGAAAACAACGAGCTTTACAGAAAACAACAGTGAAGGGGAATGGTGTGCGTTTGTCCCTGATGAGCAGCCGTGGCGGCTGCTCATCAGGGACAAACGCACACCATTCACCTTCACTGTTGTTTTCTGTAAAGCTGCTTTGAGACAATGTCTGTTGTGAAAAGCGCTATACAAATAAACTTGACTTGACTTGACTTGACTTTGAGACAATGTCTGTTGTGAAAAGCGCTATACAAATAAACTTGACTTGACTTGACTTGATTGGTTCTTTGTAACTGCAACTCAAACAGAAAGGGGTTTATTCAATTCAATTCATTTTTATTTGTATAGCGCTTTTACACAGATAATGTGGTGATTAAAAGTAAAGATGTTCTTTATAAGTGTAAGTTTCTCCCTGATGAACAAGCCGATGGAGACTGTGGTGAAGGAAAAACTCCCCGAGATGGCATAAGGGAGAAACCTTGAGAGGAACCAGAATCAAGAGGGAACCTCCTCCTCATCTGGGTTTCACCGAATGTCCATTTTGTAGCAGATATACGATGTTGCGCGGTACAGTGATGATGATCAGAAGTGAAAAGTAGTCCTGAGTCAGTGTAGGAGACTGTTGACATTACCTACAATCCAAATCCATCCTCAAAGCTCCCGTTCTGACTCCGGAATTTCATGGAACCACCCAATTACTGCATTTCTTCTTATTAGTGATGTGCATCTCTAAAACCGAGGCCGATGCGATTCGCATAAAACTACGTACGATTCAGCTACCAATGCTATACGATAAGATTCACCCCGATTACGATGCCGTGCGATGCGATTTTCATTCGATTCAACACAATGCCACACGATGCAACGGACAAAACAGGATGATATACTTTTAAGGTTCAGACAGACAGCAATTCATCAATTTACTCAAGTGGATTCTGACATTAAAAAAACACGCCTTTGTAGCGCAAGAAAAAAAGAACTGACGCAGACGTTCTTTTGCTGTCGTGTCTGCAGGAAGTTACAGCTCTACCTCTGCCATGTTAATCTGTATTCTACGTGACTCTCAGGACACGCCTCGGTCTCCGTAGTGATACGTCATATTAACTGAGAGAACACGCTCGAGAAACAGTTTAGTGATGAGAAATCGACATATCAAATTATTGATCACTTTCTAAATAATAAAAGTGTAGCACATCTATTAATAGTTATATATAAATAAATAATTTTCAACAAACGTGTTAAAACGATGCACCGAGATGAAAATGCCAACTTGTATCTGATGCACACTTGCCAGATTGCCTTAAAATCGATGCCTCACATTGTTCACATTTACATTGATGGTTCTTCACATTATTGTTTCTTCAGCAACAACTTACTCACTCGTTCACATAAACAACAGAAGATGTCGTTGTTTCTATAGTGACATGTTTTGTAAGATGTTTGTGAACGAGTTCAGGAAAAAATATGCAGTAATACCGGTTCAAACTACTGTCTGTGTGGTGTTTTGCATATTTCATTTCCACATGGTTTCTTCTGGGAACCCTGGTTTTCTCAGGATAAATGGTAGTCTTACATTGCAAAAAAACATACACATGGACTCCTTTTCTCCAGGAAGGAGGCTGGAATTTATTCCCAGTGACAATTAAAGTAGAAGTTGTAGCTGCTCACCAGGATATATGATCATACCTCTTTGGAGCAGTGTAAGAATCAGTGTGATGTACGAAGTGGTAGCAAAACGTTAAGAGACAAGTTTTTGTAACACGCCAGCAGATGGCAGCACGAGGCTGCACCCACAGTCACAGGAAGCACCGACCTTCATAAGTCAGTGTGCTAAAAGACATCGCCCTGTGTACATCGTGAGCTGTGCGACTGGTTCTATTCTGACCAGGTGCGTTACCACGTCTGCTATTCTGACCACGTGTGCACCCTGTCACAGAGCTCCTCATCACACGTGAGTTTTTACAGAAAACAACACAAGCTCACTTCCGCACTCACCCTACTCGCCAGATTTGGCTCATGCGGACTTCGCTCTCTTTCTGAAGATGAAGATCCGACTCAAAGGTCGCAACGTAGTAGTACCTGGGTGTGGCTGGGATTTGACCTCACAATCTTCAGATCAAATGCCTTAAGCACTAAGCTACCTCTTCTCTAGTAGTATAAAATGCAGAAGGAATGTAAAAGCATGTGGCTGGGAGCATCACAATGTAGATGTTTTGCTTGAAAACATCTGATTAGGGGTTCTTCCTGCTCCTTAGTACGAGAGCGAATGCATTAATATAAACTTGTGATTGGTCTCGCAGATAGAACGAGTGTCTGAGCTGCTCTTATAGAAAGGTCAGGAATTCAATAGAACTGTGGTATAACACTTAATAAAGATACTCGCCTCAATCTCTCTCTTATTACATGCAGCTGTGGTGCAGCATGCAGCGTGTAGGCTTCTGTTTTAGGGATTACAGTAATGCTATTCTTCTGAGCGAGCGATTTTTTTGTAACTATACAGCATTCAGCAGCCGATTCCAGATGGACGAAGGAGAATGATGCTATTAGCATATTTACAGCTGCAGAATAAACACACAGGGATGTTTTCCCACCGTACATCCCACAGAGGCTGAAAAGCGTCAGACCTCACAGATTTCAAAAGCAGAAGAAAGCACAGTAAAGCATTCTAGTGGATTGGAAATGAGAAAAAGAGAGAGAGAAAGAAAGTGAGAAAGAAAGAGAGAGAAAGATGTGGAATACTTCTGAAGCATCATGCATTTTTGGTGCCAACACAAAATAAGTCACTAATAAACACACACACAGAGAGTGTGTGTAGAGCGCAGACACATTTAGGGAACATGAATGAAAAATAGACCCAGATACACTCAGTCAATACTCGTCCTCCATCCTGATTTGCGAGTCGTAGAGATTTTGTAGGCTGTGATTCTTCTGAAGTTTCACAGCGCTTTTCTTCTCTGCTGCTTTCATGTCTGTGATGAAATTTCCACAAATGCATCATGGACCAGGTGTTTTACAATCAACTGCTGCCTGGGAGAGATTTTAAGAGCCTGAACTGATGGTACGCAGAAACAGGAAGTCAATTTGTCCGCGCTTTAGTGCCTTTGTACCTTTTTTTTTTTTTATATTTCGTATATACGTTTTTTCAGGGTTGCTTTTTATCCTGCAGGCTTTCATGCCTTCACTCTCAGCTGGAGAAACATCTCTTTTTTCTCCACGCTTCACACACTGTCACTCTTTTTCTCTCTCAAAGCCGGATCAGCACACACACACACACACACACACACACACACACACACACACACACACAGCCTCCCATTCACAGTACCGCAGTGACACACAGGGCGTCCCATCCGGCAGATTTCCTTACATACATTTAGAGAGAATCGATGAAGCTCTCTAAAGAGATTTGCACTACGCTGGAGGAGCTTTCAGTCAAGGGGAGGAGAGGTTAAGTGCAGAAGGAAACAGTCATGACGTTACAGAATCCTCAGGTGGATTTTCACAGTCAAAACAAAAATCCTTCCCACCTTTACACTGCACTGTTATATAAACAATATGGACAAAAGAATCAGGACACCTGCCGTTTTCTTCTATATGTGGTTCTTCTCCAAACACACTTGTATAAGACGTTTTTAGATGCGTATAATAAAATTTTGCGTTCACATGAACTTGGAAACCCAAACCTGCTCCACCATGGTAATGTCCCTGTGCACAAAGCTCTCCATGAAGATCTTACAAGGTTTGGAGATGAAGATCTCCTGCTATAGAGCTCTGATCTCAACCCTATTGAACACTTTTGAAATGAACTTTTTCATGCTGACTGCACCCCAGGATTCTTCACCTTCTCACCTACGTAAATCAGTACCTGACTTTACTAACACACGTGTCTGATAAACACAAATTTCCATAAGCACTTTCAAAAATCTGGTGGAACATCTTCCCAGAAGAGTGGAGGAAATTCTAAGAACGGATTGGGACTAAATGTGGAATGCGGTGTTTAAAAAAGCACATAACGTACTAATGATCAGGTGTCCGCAAACTTTTGCCAATATAGTGTATTAGTAGACGGCATTTTATTACTTAAGAAAGACGGCATGTAGCAGAACATAACTTTGAATGTTATAGTGGCTGTTAAACGTTGTAGACGATGTAGAACATTGTAGTGGATGTAGAAATGTTGTAGAGGCTGTAGAACATTGTAGAGGCTGTAGAACGTTGTAGAGGCTGTAGCAGGTTGTAGTGGATGTAGAACGTTGTAGACGATGTAGAACATTGTAGTGGATGTAGAACGTTGTAGAGGATGTAGAACGTTGTAGAGGCTGAAGAATGTTGTAGAGGCTGTAGCAGGTTGTAGTGGATGTAGAACGTTGTAGACGATGTAGAACATTGTAGTGGATGTAGAACGTTGTAGAGGATGTAGAACGTTGTAGAGGCTGTAGAACGTTGTAGAGGCTGTAGCAGGTTGTAGTGGATGTAGAACGTTGTAGTGGATGTAGAACGTTGTAGAGGCTGTAGCAGGTTGTAGTGGATGTAGAACGTTGTAGTGGATGTAAAACGTTGTAAAGGATGTAGAAGGTTGTAGATGATGTAGAACGTTGTAATGGATGTAGAACGTTGTAGTGGATGTAGAACGTTGTAGTGGCTGTAGAACGTTGTAGACGATGTAGAACGTTGTAGTGGATGTAGAACGTTGTAGAGGATGTAGAACGTTGTAGAGGCTGTAGCAGGTTGTAGTGGATGTAGAACGTTGTATTGGATGTAGAACGTTGTAGAGGCTGTAGCAGGTTGTAGTGAATGTAGAACGTTGTAGTGGATGTAAAACGTTGTAAAGGATGTAGAAGGTTGTAGATGATGTAGAACGTTGTAGTGGATGTAGAAGGTTGTAGATGATGTAGAACGTTGTAGTGGATGTAGAATGTTGTAAAGGATGTAGAACGTTGTAGAGGATGTAGAATGTTGTAGAGGCTGTAGAACGTTGTAGAGGATGTAGAAGGTTGTAGATGATGTAGAACGTTGTAGTGGATGTAGAATGTTGTAGTGGATGTAGAACGTTGTAGTGGATGTAGAACGTTGTAGAGGCTGTAGAACGTTGTGGTGGATGTAGAACGTTGTAGAGGCTGTAGAACGTTGTAGAGGCTGTAGAACGTTGTAGAGGCTGTAGCAGGTTGTAGTGGATGTAGAACGTTGTAGAGGATGTAGAACGTTGTAGTGGATGTAGAACGTTGTAGAGGCTGTAGAACGTTGTAGAGGCTGTAGCAGGTTGTAGTGGATGTAGAACGTTGTAGACGATGTAGAACATTGTAGTGGATGTAGAACGTTGTAGAGGATGTAGAACGTTGTAGAGGCTGAAGAATGTTGTAGAGGCTGTAGCAGGTTGTAGTGGATGTAGAACGTTGTAGACGATGTAGAACATTGTAGTGGATGTAGAACGTTGTAGAGGATGTAGAACGTTGTAGAGGCTGTAGAACGTTGTAGAGGCTGTAGCAGGTTGTAGTGGATGTAGAACGTTGTAGTGGATGTAGAACGTTGTAGAGGCTGTAGCAGGTTGTAGTGGATGTAGAACGTTGTAGTGGATGTAAAACGTTGTAAAGGATGTAGAAGGTTGTAGATGATGTAGAACGTTGTAGTGGATGTAGAACGTTGTAGTGGATGTAGAACGTTGTAGTGGCTGTAGAACGTTGTAGACGATGTAGAACGTTGTAGTGGATGTAGAACGTTGTAGAGGATGTAGAACGTTGTAGAGGCTGTAGCAGGTTGTAGTGGATGTAGAACGTTGTAGTGGATGTAGAACGTTGTAGAGGCTGTAGCAGGTTGTAGTGAATGTAGAACGTTGTAGTGGATGTAAAATGTTGTAAAGGATGTAGAAGGTTGTAGATGATGTAGAACGTTGTAGTGGATGTAGAAGGTTGTAGATGATGTAGAACGTTGTAGTGGATGTAGAATGTTGTAAA
>NC_139584.1:1579768-1614768 GCF_946808225.1 Silurus aristotelis
AAATTAGATGCACCTGTTTGAGGTCGTTAGCTGCATAAAGACACCTGTCCACCCCATACAATCAGTAAGAATCCAACTACTAACATGGCCAAGACCAAAGAGCTGTCCAAAGACACTAGAGACAAAATTGTACACCTCCACAAGGCTGGAAAGGGCTACAGGGAAATTGCCAAGCAGCTTGGTGAAAAAAGGTCCACTGTTGGAGCAATCATTAGAAAATGGAAGAAGCTAAACATGACTGTCAATCTCCCTCGGACTGGGGCTCCATGCAAGATCTCACCTCGTGGGGTCTCAATGATCCTAAGGAAGGTGAGAAATCAGCCCAGAACTACATGGGAGGAGCTGGTCAATGACATGAAAAGAGCTGGGACCACCGTTTCCAAGGTTACTGTTGGTAATACACTAAGACGTCATGGTTTGAAATCATGCATGGCACGGAAGGTTCCCCTGCTTAAACCAGCACATGTCCAGGCATGTCTTAAGTTTGCCAATGACCATTTGGATGATCCAGAGGAGTCATGGGAGAAAGTGATGTGGTCAGATGAGACCAAAAAAACTTTTGGGTCATAATTCCACTAAACGTGTATGGAGGAAGAAGAATGATGAGTTCCATCCCAAGAACACCATCCCTACTGTGAAGCATGGGGGTGGTAGCATCATGCTATGGGGGTGTTTTTCTGCACATGGGACAGGGCGACTGCACTGTATTAAGGAGAGGATGACCGGGGCCATGTATTGCTAGATTTTGGGGAACAACCTCCTTCCCTCAGTTAGAGCATTGAAGATGGGTCGAGGCTGGGTCTTCCAACATGACAATGACCCAAAGCACACAGCCAGGATAACCAAGGAGTGGCTCTGTAAGAAGCATATCAAGGTTCTGGCGTGGCCTAGCCAGTCTCCAGACCTAAACCCAATAGAGAATCTTTGGAGGGAGCTCAAACTCCATGTTTCTCAGCAACAGGCCAGAAACCTGACTGATCTAGAGAAGATCTGTGTGGAGGAGTGGGCCAAAATCCCTCCTGCAGTGTGTGCAAACCTGGTGAAAAACTACAGGAAATGTTTGACCTCTGTAATTGCAAACAAAGGCTCCTGTACCAAATATTAACATTGACTTTCTCAGGTGTTCAAATACTTATTTGCAGCTGTATCATACAAATAAATAGTTACAAAATCATACATTGTGATTTCTGGATTTTTTTTTTTAATTATGTCTCTCACAGTGGACATGCACCTACGATGACAATTTCAGACCCGTCCATGATTTCTAAGTGTGAGAACTTGCAAAATAGCAGGGTGTTCAAATACTTATTTTCCTCACTGTATATACAGTATATATCTCAAGTCCCCTGATGTGCTCTGTTTATTTCACGACTCATTTTCTGCAAGACTCAAACCAAATCCAGTAACACACACATCAGCATAAATGATGTCGTGCTCCTCAAGCATACACTTTATTATTTAAACACGGACAAACACATGAACTTTAGCACCCGTTCCTTTCTCCATGTGATCCTTAGGACCATCATGTAGCCAGCAATGAGTTGCATTAAAACCACAGGACCTGCTCCAGAGTGAGTTTACAGGCAGAAGGTATCACTTTCACCCACACTGGCAACAACATTCAGTTGATTTCAATTAGAAGATTAGTGGGTAGTGAAAGACTTCATTCCAAAGTTGTTCAGTAGAGTTTAGAGAGTTTTCACTCCAAACCATGGAAAGCAGATCTTCATAGACCTGGCTTTGTTCATTGTCATGCTGGAACAGGTTTTGGTTCTTCGAGTTCAAGGGAAAGAAAATCATGTTACTTAATCTAAAGACTTAAAAGTCTTATACAATTTTGTGTTGGAAAAGTCAGGTCTTTGGTAAGGTCTTCAGAACTTTTTCATGAGACCAAATACTAATAAGACATATAATAACCCTACAATTAAGTGTGAAACCTGGAGCACAAGGTGTCCCACATACTTCATCAATCCTGACTGTCTCGGAGAACCTAACATGGGCAGCTCTGTGTCCACACCCGGCTAATATAATCTCCTCAGCATGAAATATTTACCTCCGAGCCGGGCAGGTCTGGAGGACGAGTGTGTGATGTGAGGAAGAAGAGTTTGAAAGAGTTTATTCAGCAGATTGCATTACTTATGAATGAAACACGCATATGGATGCTTTAACCACCAAACTTCCACCCCCCCTTCCGAGTAGATGATCATGGCACCGCCAGGAGACTACTGCCGGGCCCTTGAGCAAGGCCCTTAACCCTTACCTGCTCTGTATAACTGAGATAAATCTGGATTAGGGCCCTGACCAAAAGCCGTAAATGTAAATGCATGGGCTGCTGGGTAACTGAGTAAAGTGCTGAGTGCTTTTAGTATCAAAAATGTAATTAGAATAAAAGATATTAGTCCACGTCGTCCCGGAGCTTAACTAACCCTAACCCTAACCCTAACCCTAACCAAAATAAACGACTAAACTGCTAAAAAGGATGTGAAACGCTGTGAACCATCTCAGACTGGATGAGTGTAATTACAGAGGCGTGGAGGTCCGGCAGCAGACGCTCGTGTGCCGCCTTTAATTAAGCAGCAGATTTGAGAGGGTGCTAAAGTGTCAGCTTAATTAACTCGAATGCCCGAGTTCACTGATAGCTCCCTTCCAGCTCGACGTAGTAGAAACATTACACTCACCTTAGGACCTCTGGCGATCCCTGAGGGCGTGAAATATAGTATACAGGAAAACCAATTAGCTGAACCCACATGAACATGTGCTATCAGATTGCCCCAATTAACTGCAAACGGACTAGAGTTTCTCTGATAAGAGTTGAATTTACACAGTAGTATCGGGACACTGGACTTTTCCAGCCATATGTTGTTCCTGACACAAACTCGGAGACACACAATTGTGTGGAAAATATTCGGATGAGGCAGCATGACATTCTTTCGTTACTTGAACCAGGAGAGCCAAACCTGTGCACAAAGCCATCTGAATAATGATATGGAGTAGAAGATCTTCTGTTCTACAGCTATAAAACCCTATTGAACACCTTTAGGATGAATGTGAACGCACCCCAGGAACCTCCTCACCTTCTCACCTACATCACTACCTGACTTTACTAACACACAAAATCTAGTGGAACATCTTCCCAGAAGAGTGGAGCTCATCATAACAGCACTTGAGAAGTAAATGCATTTAAATTGTTTGTATTTTGCTTAATTTATATGAAGTAGTATAATGAATGCAGTTTTTACATCAGGATGTTGGTGCAAGATGTGGAGGTGAAGAAGGGCAGTGAAGGGCTTTAAAAAGGTGGAATGGCTTTGGAATATTACCTTTTAACACGATCACTTCCCAACTTTGAGGAACACATTTTATCTATGATTCTGCTGCTCTGAATCAAACACGATGATGAAGTAATGCCACCAGATTACATTTATTATAATGAATTATGTCTGTCTGTGTCACGTCCAGACGAATACTGAAGCTGTTGGTGTTCACTCCTGGTGCTGTTTCTTCTTATATTTCTCATTTTCTTCTCCAGATCATCAAATTCATCTTGTGCTTCGAGCCGTTTATGAAATTCACCGTATGGTACACCAGATGCAAACACTCGGAAATGTATTGAGTTTAATGTTATTATGGCTGCAGTTGATTATGAGGCAGTGAATTAACGAAGAACTGAGAAAACCCCACTTGAGCTGCAGATCTGGAGATGCTCTGACCAGGTGTGTGTGTGTGTTTGCTCTAAATGAAACTGAAGCTAAACAGCTTCCAAATGATTATTTAGAAGGAACAGCATAAGAAACACCTGAAGAAAAAAAACAAAACAACACAAGATAATGTAGTGCCAGATGGTGGCACAAGGCTGCACGCAGTCACAGGGAGCACCAAACTTCATCGTCATCCGATCTGCACAGGATGACGATGTATTTTTCCACACTGACTCGTGAAGTTTGGTGCTCCCTGTGACTGCGTGCAGCCTTGTGCCACCATCTGGCACTACATTATCTTGTGTTGTTTTGTTTTTTTTCTTCAGGTGTTTATTCAACCAGCCACATCAGTGAGACATGCAGGGAATTCGGAAATACACTTTATTCACAAATGTTTGTGGAACCTGGGCATAAGATCACTATGTGAGCATCCTGGTTCACATCTAGTCCACCCGGTCACCCAGCTCCTCCTCAAACGTGAAACACCACGATCTCACTTCAGCACCCCCACTACTCGGCAGATTTTGCTTCTGAGGACTTCACCCTCTTCCTGAAGATGGAGATACGGCATATAGCAATAGCAGAAGGAACTTAAGACACTTTGAAAAGAAGACTTCCAGGACACGTTCCAGAAGAACACTGGGAGCTGTATTACTGTGCAAGGGGGCGATTTTGAAGGTGATGGTGTGGAGACGGAGATAAATAAAGTACTTTCTTGTCTCTAAACTAAGCGTGTGTGTGGTCGAGAATCACCTCCATCCCTTTCATCTTTTGGAAAGCTGGAGTGAAAGATGAACATCTCAGGTAATGCACGCATGGTATCTGAGTACTGTGTGTGTGTGTGTGTGTGTGTGTGTGTGTGTGTGTGTGTTGGGTAACACGCACTGTAACGTTGTAGTGACACATTTCTCATTCCAGACGCTTGGTTGGCGTCACCCTGAACGACTCGAGGTGTAGATCCGACACTGTAAACAATCACCAGCTTGAATTAAACGTGTTCAGGGGGAGCATTTGTTTCCAGCCATTCTTTATTAACGCTGCGTGACGTCAAGAAATCAGGCTCCTCGCCGAACATGACAGCTGACAAACACGGATGAATAAATAACAAGAAAGTCTGAGGAGGGAAAAACAAACAAACATCAGCCTGGTGATGTTCCTAATGAGCAGCGATGCTCCTGCTGCGCTGAGTCGACAGATATTGACTGTAAAGAAAAAAAAAACCTTTTCTTTGAGACTGAAACGAGGTGAAGGTCCTCACAGCGAACCTGCTGGTCATCGCACCGTTCACTGTTACACTGTTTTATATAGTGTCCGAGGAAGAAATGTTAAAAAATATTACACAACATGCAAATAATCATCATTATTATTATTATTATTATTATTATTATTATTATTATTATTATTATGTACGTATAAACAAATCAAATAAGAGAATAAAAGTCAAATAGGCGTGTCTTTTTTAAGCACCTGATATATCAAACATAACATTAGTGATTGCTTTAATTGTATTACAATCAACAAGTGAACAAATCCGTCTCAACTATACAGTCGCACAGGAACACAAGCAGATTTACCTCTAAACATCACACACACCCACTTCCACTTATTCACTGGACCTTTAAAAGGAACGCTCTGGTGGGCTTTTCTCACCGTCCTCTCCATCTACTGCACCTCGACAAAAGTATTGGGACACTTGACTTTTCCAGCCATACGGATTTTTCAGTCCACAAAAACGTTCCCACAACGTTGGAGGTACACGTCTTTGACACTAGAAAACCCAAACCCATGATAACGCCCTTGTGCACATAAAGATCTGCTTTACATGGGTTGGAGTGGAAGATCTCGTGCTGATCTCCTGCTTTATTAGGATGATTTTTCCCTTTTTTTTAACTGGTTTAACTGGACACCCCCCCCCCCAGGCCTCCTCACCAGACCTACATCAGTGCCTCACTTAAACACTTTTATTTCTGAATGAGCAGAAACCTCCACAAAATCTAGTGGAACAGCTTCCCAGAAGAGAGAGTGGAGGCTATTATACACACAAATAAGGGCCTAAATGTGGAGTGAGATGTTCAAAAAGAAGCACATAGCAATCTTATGGTCAGGTGTCCACAAACTTTTTTACTCTTCAGATGGGTTTTCAGGACACGGAGTAGAACATGCAGTGGACAGAGATGGAGGAGAAAAGTTGCAGCAGTGTTTCTCTGATATACTGTAAAAAAAAAAGAACCACCTCCTTACAGCATTGCTTCTTTTTTTAGTTTTTTCTTCATGATTTTAGTGAGTAAAAGAAAAACAATTCACAAGGAATCGACGTGTTTAAATAGAACGAGCAAAATAAGAAACGTGACGCCGACGCAAGCGAGAAAGACGTGGACATACGCAGGAAAACCTGCCGCAGTCGCAATTCTTTTAAAAGAGCGTAATGTTGAGCTCGGCTCAAACCGCACTGTAGTGTCCCACAAACAAACAAAAAAAGATCGATTCCACGGAAAATGTCTGTTCCGTTCACAAGCTTTGATACGTGGAAGCGGAATGGCGTCTTAACGTTGGATCTGGCTGAGAATAGTGGGGACTCTCCCGCAAGACGAAACGCGGATCAAAGGACGAGCGGAGGCGAGGCGGAGAAGCGATGGGCGGGAGGTTACTGAGAAGGTTACTGGGTCGGTTTACTTCATAGACGTGCAAAAAACGCTCCAGCAATTATCGGCCCTTATTACGTGAGCTCACGTGTCTGTAAACAGTAAGACGTAATGAACCCCGCCTGGCAACCAGCTATTACTATACATCCCATAATAACCATCCGGAACTAATATACGCCTCGTTTTTACGTCTATTTTCATATTTACACGTGACACGAACAGAAAGCTGCTCGTCCATATGAAGCAGAAGTCGGGGTTTGGGGACGTAAAAGCGTTTCTGTGGAAGCTACCGCCCTGCTCTTTGTAGCGTCATAAAAGAGAGAGAGAGAGGAAAAAAAAGATGTAAAGTGTTACAGTGTTAAGTACATTCAGCAGCGGAGGACTTGCGAGCGATCGCGCACACATTCCTCCTCTGCGCGGACGTAAGTTTCCATCCAGTCTTCCGGTCTGTGTGTCATGAAGATGCAGCATCCCTCTGTAGCCACGGGCCGTTCGGCTGGAGAGGTGCAGCATGGTCCTTTTCTTCTTTATTAACATGTGGTCTTGGGATCAGGATCGGTGCCTTTACTCAAACGCACAATCTCCTGAGATAACATCTCCAGGTCCTGCAAAAGAGAACAGAACCCGGTAAGTCGTGAAACAGGGACAGAACACGTGCACGTAAAATACTCTGGTCTGGGTTGAAGGATTAATAGTGCTGCCCTGAACAACCGCCGTTACGTCACCATACCCCAATTAAACAGAGGTGACTATAAGCCGCACTAATGAACTTTACACAGGCTTTAATGAAAGACAGTGTCTGTTACACGGTGTAACGGGTAAAATATGTTGTGGTTCCTTTAAGAGCAGAGCGGTATTTTGGGAATAGCATGGCACTGCATTTTTCCGCTATTACTGCGTGTGTGGAGACCGAGGAATATGTCCTTATTATTTTCTGATGCTCATTTCTAAGTTTCTTTGACTAACCCGTAACGCTGTTGCCAAGAAAAATAAAAAAGCACGAGTTTTGGAAACCTGTCTGTGCTTATATGATTTCTGTTGTAACTGGAGTTAGCGAGCTCTCCCTTCACCCAGACTCAACGCGCTACAACGGCTTGTATCTAAACAGTAGCCCACCAAGAAAGTCATTGTTCACTGTCTTCCTCCTTCCTTTCACAACTATTTCTCTCGAGAGTTTATCTTTTGGCATCGTCTTGCGTTTAAAAATCACCCGATGGAAGTTTTTTCTCCCGATGCTGTGCAGCTCAGAACACAGGTGAAGTGCGTTTTTTCGTTTTCGTTCGGAAATTTTATTGGTCTAATGTTATGGGGTTCAGTTTTTTTGTGAAACCGGGAAAAACCCAGGAAAAATTCATAAATTAGCCCCTTCGTTGTTTACGCCGCGGGGTTCAAAACGTGGGAAAAAAGTAGCGGCTTATAGTCCAAAAAATACGGTAACTACAATTTAATTATTTATTAGCTAAATTATCTATAAATCAAAATAATGCAGGAAAAGAGAAAAACACGCTGCGACTGTTTACTCGGAGCACATTTTAAATGAGCTACTTTTTACTTTTAGATTTTTAACTTGACTTATTTCTAAGGACAATTTCACTGAAGAAACAGTAATTTTACTTGAGTAGGACATTTTATTCCTCTTTTCCACTCTGCAATTAAGATGGAAAAACGTCACTCGAACGTCTCTTGAACCTCATTAGGCTTGTTTGGCATCGAATAATAAACTCTGATGTTAAGAGAATTCCTAAGAATCTCAAGAGTTAACAGAAAAGATGGCAAGATGGCAATATTTAATACATGCTATCTGGACAAACGTTTGTGGACACTTGATGGTGCTTTTTTGGACCCCCGATTCCACACTTAGTCCTTATTTGCTGTTATAGTAACCTCCACTCTTCTTAGATGTTCGAGATGTTGGAGTGTGTTTGTGGAGATTTATTCAGCCACAAGGATGGAAAAAAACGAAGGGAAAATTTCATTCTACAGCATACAAAGACGTTCTATCCAATTGTGTGCCTCTAATTTTGAGATGATTTTTAGAGAAAAAACACATACGGCTGGAGAAGCGTCCATATAGCGTATATTATAGAATATAATCGTATGTTCCTGGAAAATAAAATGAAACCAGAGAACCTGGAGGAAAACAGAAAGACATCTGGAGAACATGCAGAGAAATTCTGCATGGACAGCAACCCTATAAATCTCAGCATTGAAGTGAAGATTACGTTAGGATTGATCACCTCTGCACTGTTCTATGCTGAGCGTTGTGATATCTTCAGACTGTTTATTATGACTTGCCAACTCACCACAAAGCAAAAGAGAAAGGAAACAGCACAAAGATGTAAGTAACCGGACCTACTCTTCTTCTCCGTCTCGCTCTCCCGGGTCAGGCTTCAGCAGAAACCTCAACTCACACTGAACTACAGCCTCCATCTGCCACCGGTTCACTGTAGAACCATCAAATATTAAGAAGACATGTTCGTTGCCGAACCTCCGTGGCAGCAAATATACATGAGGCTTCTGGGTTATTTGAGGAAACAGGACGAGGAACACGAGAGAACTGAGGTTTAACTCATCAGATAGCAAATTTTTTTTTTACAGGCAGATTGGTGATGGTGATGGCCTCTGGAAAGCAGCGTGATGTATGAGGATGGAGTGTGAGAGTTGAAGAATGAAGTTAGACCTTTCCAGTGGTCCATCGATTGATCCATCAGCTGCAACTTTCCCTTCTCTGCGATCGTTCCCAGTTCCCTTAACAAGCTCAACCTCTTCTACCACTACACACTGGCACATACTGAGCGGCAGCCAACACACACCTCCTCACATCTCCAAGTGCAGTTTCTCCTTAAGATTTAAAATATAGCCGAGGACTTGTAATGTGAAAGAACATCAAAGCACACCAGCAGGTGGGGTTTATATATGTATACACACACACACACACACACACAGACACACACAGACAGAGACAGACACAGGCAGACACACCGGCCACTTATACTGGAAAACCTGTTTATTCATGCAATTATCCACTCAGCTAATCCTGAGGCAGCGCCGCATTACATAAAGTCATGCAGAAAACCTTTAGTTCATCTAAATATCAAACATCACAACAGGGAGAACATTCAGTTACATCAACCATGATTGAATATTATGAGTGTTCTCACAATCTGCTCATCTGATGGGATTTTCATATACAACAAACTCGAGTTTTAATGGAATGGTGCAAAAAACATCTCGCTATTCAAACTTACGCCGATCAGCCAGAACTAGTATTGTGTTGGTTCCTCTTTCGCTGCTAAAACAGTCCAGAGCATCAACATCATGAACTTCTTCAGCAGTTTGAGCTACAGGAGCTCGTCTGTTGGATCGGAACCACACGGACCAGCCTTCACTCCTCACGTGCATCAATGATCCAAGTCCCCCACGACCCTGTCGCTGGTTCACCACTGTTCCTTCCTTGGAGCACATTAGATTCTGACCACTGCAGACCAGGAACATCCCACAAGAGCTGCAGTTTTGGAGACGCTCTGACCCAGTCGTCTAGACGTCACAATTTGTCGCTTAAATCCTTACGCTCGCCCATTTGTCCTGCTTCTGACATCAACTTTGAGAACAAACTGTTCACACAAAACCTTGGTGATGGTCAAAGTGATCTACAGAACAACCCTGCAAACTTTTATTTTCCAGAAGCACCACCCCTCCCCTCGTCTTCCTTCTTCTTCAGTTAACGTTTCCTTCTGTGAAGGTTAAAGTAGGACTTCTGTGTAACCTACAACTCCCCCAGGGCTCCCGGAACACCGACGCGCCACTCTGCCACGGATCGAGAGCATCTCTGAGCCCCTCATCACCAGAAACACCCTCTCAGTGTGGATATATTCTGACCTATTCCTGGCAGCATCCTCTGACGCACACACTGGAGCTTCACTAAATAAAGGTATCGCATTAGTTTGGTAAGTTTGGTATCGCAGTAGGAGCTACTGCAATATCTCCGTAATGCGTATTTTAATGAGCTCGGCGCTCTATGAGATCATCAAAACACACCCACGATGCATCAGCACCTCAATTTCAAAAATCAGTGCTATTGTGATGGTGAAGAGAAGGTGCACATGCAGAGATAGAAATCAAATGTGGTTTTGTTCAAACTTTCTATTTTGTCCCCATGACACACTGGTCTCAACAGCTGTCAAGCAGTCCTTCAAACTGATTACCACAAAGTCCACAATTTGGTCCAAACAACCATTATGTTGGTTATGGGTTTGATTTTGGGCTTAAAATAAAAGGAGTTGGATGAGGTCCAGCCCAACCCTGTGTGCTTCCTGTGTCTGGAGCGAGGTCTTTGTCTGGCTTGTTTGCTCAATTGCTTTGTATTTGTGGAGCACTTTTAATAATGGACATTGTCTCAAAGCAGCTTTGCACAGATAAAAGAATATATTTAGTTATAAAATAATTTTTACTTTTTTTTGCATAATAAGTTTGTTCCTTATAAGTTTATCCCTAATGAGTGAGCCAGTGGTTCAGAGGAAGCAGACTCTTCAGGAAACCTCACCCTCAACACCAAATGTCCATTCATTTCATTTGCATCATTGTTAAAGCAGTTTGCTTTCAAATAAATCTTTTTTTTTTTTTTTTTTTTTTTTTTTTTTTTTTAAGTCATGCACTTTTGGTTTCTTAGTGTTTAAGGTGATTTGATGGACCAATACTTTTGTCTATATAATGTAACTGAACATCTGGATCTTTCGTTGTTCTTGTAGAAGGAATTCCGACGAGGTTCACTCATGCACAGGTTTGAATGTGTAAACACTAGTGTGGACCAAAGGGCACTCGTCTCGTTTATAAGTGCCTCTTGAAGCTCGATGTGAAAAAGTTTCCTGTGGTGCAGGAGCTGAACACTTCCCACAGAAGGTGTTAATGTTGAGATCCAGTGTTTTAGATTATAAGGATCTTGTGGAAAAAAAGGTAATTGGATTAGAAAAACACGTTGATCTCAACAGCGTTTCTGATTGTAAAAATATTCTGGAATATAATCCCAAAACAAATCCCTTTCAGTATCAAAAGGCTCCACGCACGGTCGCAGGGAGCACCGACCTTCATAACTCAGTGTGCCTCTGTGCGACTGCTGCTATTCCCATCACGTGTGCACGCTGTCACCAGAAGCTCCTCCTCACACGTGAGTTTCTCTCGGAAAACAACGTGATCTCACTTCCGCACACACCCTATTAACCAGATTCGACCCTCTTTCTGGAGATGGAACACCGTTGCACAGAAGGTGCTTTGAGAAGAAGACGTTCCAGAAGAACACTGGGGGCGCTGTGTGGCTGTGCGAGGGGACTATTTTGAAGGCGACGGTGTGGAAACGTAGATAAATAAAGTACTTTCCTGTAAACAGAGCGAATCTCCGAACTTTTTCACACCACCTCATATTTAAGTCTGAATCCTTCTGCAAGACAGTGAAGGTGTGAGGACGGCTGCCTTGCAGAACTCTGGACTAAGTGAAGTGTGGCTCGTTTCCTAAAATGAGTTTGACACATGGCATCGATGTTTTATAGGGTCAGAAGAAGGTAACCATTCTTATCTGTCTCAGCCAGGCTCCTGTCAGAACGCATCAACTTTACTGGTTGGCATGCGAACAGCATTTTATTCTCGCTTCTTGCTTAAAAACGGAATAAGTGCACCAACTTACCTGTAAAAGCAAGCGCTCGTTAAAAGTGATCTGGGCCGAACGGCTCGAGATCGACCGATGCTCTTCACAGCAATGTCCATGACTTGTTGCATAAGCTGCATTAACTATTTATTTATAGGCTCAAAAATTCGATTCTTTCTGCAACCCGAGTTTTCTCTAAAATGTCCACTTCTCTTTAACGTGTGTGTATATATATATATATATATATATATATTCCAACACTGAATCTACACACGCCTCCACAATCATTATAAATACATCCGAATCCATACACACACACCACTTACATAAAAACAGAAAAGAACACACACATTACATGACACATCTGTATTATCACGGCACAATATCTCCAGAAGCAGACTGAATTCCCCTGAAACGTGGACGTCGATGATGTCAGAGGTTAATTGTCATTAGTTGATGTCTGTGATGGTGTAATGCCTTCAAACACTTCACCCTAACAGGGCGCCCCGGGGCGGCGTTTCTATTCCTGCACCACTAACCGCTTCATCGTAAAAAGATTTAATAAAAAATTTAATAAATAACCGCCCACCTTTTGGCTGCCGATGAATAAGCTCCCTTCCGTGGAGTCTCAAAGCGTCGTGACAGCAAACCGCCTCCACGCACACACACACACACACACACACACACACACTGCCGAGCACCCTGTCAGAACGAGCTCTGCACACAATCCTCCTGCATCCCATCATGCTGAGAGTTTATGCAGCTGATTTGCAGCGGAGTCATGTTTGTTTAGATTCAGATCTACATGGATTTGACTCTGGAAACAACAAATAAAAATACTAATACGATGATCTAAAACAGGTCATTCCTAAGACGGCTGCCCACGGAGACGTTCTTAATGTAGAACTCGTTTCAGGTCTATTTAGGTCCCACATACACTTCTGACATCATGATCAATACATCTAAGGACCATCAGGTGTCCTTCCACGTACTGTTAAAGTCTCACCCATGGATGAAAACATGAGAAATATCCGTGAAATCTCTAACCAGGAGCATTCCACATCTCACACACACCTCATCCAATCTTTCTCCTTTAGCATGCAGATTTGACATCTCCTTTGGTGGTACGTTCGTATCTGCTCAGATTTATTTATTTTTTTATTTTTTTAATTATTCAATTTATTAATTTTTTGAGGACACCTGACTAAGTTTGATATGTGCTGCTTCCTGAACATTCCACATTTAGTCTCCAAATGCTTGACTAATACCTTCCACTATTTTTGGAAGATGTTCCACTAGATTTCAGAGTGTGCTTGTGGAAATTTGTGAAGATTCGTTCAGCCACAGGGGTGTTAGAATTGCCAGGTACTGATGTAGATCTTCCAATCCAACACTCTGGAAAGCATATCTCCATGAAGATGGCTTTGTGCACAGATGCACCGTCACGCTGGAACCATCCAGAGATGTCCTACACAATCATGTGCCTTCGCTTTGTGTGAAGAATCGCATGTAGCTGGAAAAGTCAGGTGTCCCAATACTTTTTGTCTATATAGCATATGCTACATACCGCATTATATTCATTTATTGCAATAATGATTTTTCATAAGAATGTCTTCATGTGTCACAACATCCACCATCACTCCTCACCTTCTGAAGATGCATGTTCTTGGTGAGTTGCTCTTCCAGCATGTTCTGCAGCTTCTTGTTCATCTCCCGCAGGTTCTCGTCTCCAGGTTTGACCAGATCCCTGAGCACTGAGCCCAAACCTCCCCGTTCTCCTTGGTGACCAGCATGAGATGTAGCTGCTCCTCCATCTGTGAGACAGCAAAAGAGATTGAAAAGTGTGAACACAAGCGGTAAATTAGAGCTCAACTCAAGTGACTTCAGATTGAGTTCAAATCCAAATATCACCAAGCCTGAGCCGGAGCAAAACCCATGACCCTCAACTGCTCAAGTATTAATTCAATAATTGCATAAAAAAAAAATCTAAAAAGGTCTCAGCATCAACACTGCAAAAATCCTCAATTAGTCAAAACGTACAATTTAATTTCTATCCATAAAAATCATATTGATCTTAATTTCGGTATAAAACACGATGCGAGAGCAGATTGCGCAAGATTATTAGGATTTAAGATTTTTTTTTCTCTATTAAGTCAGTAAATTCAGCTAATTTACCATCAGAGACATCATTTGAGGCCTTGTACGGTGGCGTGCAAATGTTGGACCCTTGGTCAAAATCTCTGGTTATGTGAACAGTTAAGTAAGTGGAAGATGAGATGATCTCCAGAAGGCATAAAGTTTACCAGGAAACACTCTCTTGCAATATTTTAAGCAACAGCAGTGTATTGCTTTTGTTTTCTACAACTTTAAAGTGAAAAGGGGAAAGCAGCACCCTGCAAAAAATAAAATTAAGAAGATTGTAGAACCCAGAAGACTTGAGCTCTCTGATAAATTTGAGCAGGATTTTAGATCTTAATCAGCCTGTTAGGGTCATGGCTTGTTCATGTTATCACCAGGCCAGGTGATGCAAATTTCAAAGCAAACATGGCCTTCATGGAAGAGTCATCAAAAGAAAACCACTTTGTCCTCACCACAAAAGTACAAAATGAAGAAAAAATAAATAAAGAATTATGATTTTTTTAAAAATATAATTCTGTAAATTTCTGCCTTTTGGAGGTCATATCGCTCACCCATATGATACAGTAAAAGTTGGACTAGAAAAAGCATGGCCTGGATTCCCAGTATCTCTATTCTCTCAAGATTACAGCCATCCAAGTGAAACTAATTGTACAGAAAGCAAAGCATTAGACCTTTCATTAGGCCACATTAGAATTATCACTGGTCGCACATCAAGAACATTTATCAAAAGCTGAAGAACTTTCTGTGCCATTAGAAAGTGAAGAGCGAAGACACACTCTAGCAGACTTTTAGATAAGACTTCGCTAAAGCCATTAGGCTCTACAGACGTGACATGTGGGATCCGTTCAATAAGCAAGACTACATCAAATGTGTTTACATCAGACGGGTCGTCTGGAAACTTCTGAAAAATGTAAAACGTTCAGTGTCGATGCCGGGAAAAGAGTTCTTTTCCTTAAAAAAAAAAAGAAGAAGAAAATGTAGCACGAGTCTGCTGTGTGAAGCTCGCTGCTCCACGGCCGATGGGATTCTCAGAACAGGATCAGGTCAGGAAAGCAATGCAAATATTTTCAAATGCAGCATTACAGGAGACCTTACATGGTTAAACTATTAGAGTTGGATACGGTGTAATCCAAATAATCAAACAAAGCACAAAGCCATATTTGGATCACTCAGACACTCGGTGGGAAAGCGACTGTACATGAAGTGAGACAGGAAACTTGACTTGGAATGTTCTGATCTGGGAAAATAATCATTTGATTAATTGGTTTTGATTTGTTTTATGAGACTCATTAAGAACAAAATTATTGGGGCACTTGAATTTACCAGCCATATGTGGTTCTTCCCCAAACAGTTGGAGGCACATGATTGTATAGAACGTCTCTGGATGCAGATGCATTAAATTTAGCGTTGAACAATAAGGAAGTTCGATTACTAACATACCGTTCAGCATCAGTTCAACATCAAGCAGAACATTTCGAGAGGAATAAATGATGAAGAAACTCCAGACTCGAACTCGACACAACACACGTGGATTTATTTACGGGATTGTTTTGAAGAAGGTTTTGGGTTCATGATGATTGTAATAGAAATCAATCAGTGTTTGAGTCATTAATATCATTCTATTAATAGATCAGTGTGCTGAGAGTCACATTCGAGTCTTTACACGTTAAAGTGATTAAATAAAGAATCTTGTGATAAAAATGATAATATGAACATTATAGTTATAATAAATCACTACTTTGGATACTTAAGTTCATTTGAAGGAAAACACTTTTGTACTTTTACTCAAGTGAAAGATTAAAGGGACATTTATACTTTTACTGGAGTCACATTTTACTGACTGAATCTCTACTTCATGGTTTGTGTTCTTCATCCATCACAGCTCACTCTACAGTTATGGTATTTGGCAGACGCCTTCATACAAAGCGACTTACAATTATCTCATTTTTACACTTAGGATTTGAACTCATGACCTTCTGATCAGAAGTCCAACATCGTAACCACTGACCCTGCACACAACCCCAGCTCCATGAAGATTTGATTTACATGGGTTTGAGAAGATCTCCAGCTATAGGGCTCTGACCTCAACCCTATTAAACATAATTGAATTTTTCAGGTTGACTGCACCCCAGGCCTTCTCACCTCACCTACACCAGTACCTGATTTCACCAACACCCTTATAACAGAAATCTAGTGGAACACCTTCCCAGAAGATCAGAGCAAACAGCAAATAGGAAGTAAATGAGGAATGGGATGGTCAAAAAGCTCATATCAATCTTATGATCCACACACCTTTTTTCCATATAGTGTATAATATCAGTTAGTCCAGAATGCAACAGCAAGAGTTCCTACCAGAACCAGAAAATATGACATCACATCACCCCTGGTGACCCATTTTAATCGGTCTACACCGGCTCCCAGTGAAATGTTTCCAAATAACCATCCTGAAGATCTATGAATCTACACATTTGAAGATTTGGACTGTAATTAATATCAACAGTCTGCTACAATGTGCTCAAGACCACAGTTTGCATTTTTTCGCTGCACACCTTAACATTCAGAGTTGAGGATCAGAATCGCTTTCAACTCTGGTTCCTCTCACGGTTTCTTCCTCATGAAGTCTCAGGGAGTTTCTCCTACACCACAGTCACCACTGGCTCGCTCATTAGGGAGAAACGTACAGTTATAAGGAACAAACTCGTTGTTTTATTGCCGCTTTACGTGTGTAACGCTGCTTTGAGACCACGTGCGTCGTTAAAAGCTCTCTATAAATAAAACAAAATTGAAGTGAATTAATATCCGTTGCAGCGAGAAAGGAAACGAGATGATACTCCGTGTCCTCCACGTCCACGCTGCAGCTCTACTGCACCTGCGCTCCTTGAGATATGTAAAGAGATGCTTACAAAGCAAACTCAGGAAACAAGCCCAATTAATTCTGAGGCACAAATTGCTTTTCTTAATGTGCATCATCTTGCAGAAGAGCAGCAATGAAAAATAAACAAGACTAAAGATGATCCTGCGAGCGATTTCTCCAGCAGGCCCATTAATATACATAGTCCATTAGTCTCCGGTACGAGAACAGGGCGAGTGCAGGGAAAGATTGAACTACGCACGTCTGTTCACCTACAACATTTTAAAAACAGACAGCGGATTTTCGACGTATTAATGAAATCCATAACACGCAACAGCTCGGGGTCTGTTACAGGGGGGCGGGGACACGTCCGTAAACGGGATTAAAGCCGTAAATGATTAAATACGGCGAATAAACAACGCGAGACCAGAAGGTGCGGAATTTCAGTCCATTTCATCAGAGGAGTGCTGATGCTTTTCAGATGTTCCAGTGTAGTTTTACCTGAAAGCTCTGAAGCGCTTGCCATGCATGTCAAGGGCAAAAGTTATCAGTTCGATCTAGATATCTCCAATATCACTCTATCTGGGTGACTGGAGAATTTCAAGGTCAGTTCACGACTCCTGAGGCGCATAAACTCGAAATCGAATAAATATCTCTATCGCATCCCTTAAGGATGTGCATCTCCAGCCGTATCTAATGTACACTATACTGACTAAAGTAACCATTCGTGGTTCCTCTCCAAAATGCTAGCACTAAGTTGGAGGCAGACACATTTCTCAACCATATATGTACCTTTTCCTGTCAATTCTTCATCCGTCTGAGTTTTCCTCACAGTTACACATGTCTGCTATCTGTTCTTCTTCTGGTGTTTACAGGCCAGAAGATAACAGGAAGAGATTCCATAAAAATGACAAATCAAATTGGTTGCTTTCCACAAAGGTTAAACACAGGTCAAGGAAGACTGATCTCCTGATAACACATCACAGACAATTTACAATTATTTTAGACATACATAACATTACTAGTATTCAGGATATCATTTTTCCCCTCACAAAACCGTCACCATGGCAGGTAGGATGTAATACACTGCTGCTGTAATGAACATGTGCCGTACTGCATATATACTCAAACGTATCAGTGTAAATGAGACACAATAACTAACGAACTCCATTTCCTATTTAATCCTCAAAATGGTTCATGCAAAAAAATCTAGTAATAATCGCGTATGCTCCGAATGCTCTCGCTGGATCTGTTGTCCCGCTCCCCCATGCCACACAGCACTTTAAAGCCACAAATGCACTGCTTCCTGTGGGCGAATTTTCACAATCTCACACCCGTGTGAGTGCTGTTTCTGCGCTTAAATGGATATAATTCGACACAGATGTGTATCAGAGTATAAACCACCCACGATATATACAAACCACCCACGATATATACAAACCACCCACAAGTATAAACCACCCACGATATATACAAACCACCCACTCCCACCCACAAGAATATACCACCCACAACATATATAAACCACCCACTCCCACCCACGATATATACAAACCACCCACGATATATACAAACCACCCACGATATATACAAACCACCCACGATATATACAAACCACCCACTCCCACCCACAAGAATATACCACCCACAACATATATAAACCACCCACTCCCACCCACGATATATACAAACCACCCACGATATATACAAACCACCCACGATATATACAAACCACCCACTCCCACCCACAAGTATAAACCACCCACGATATATACAAACCACCCACTCCCACCCACGAGTATAAACCACCCACGATATATACAAACCACCCACTCCCACCCACAAAAATATACCACCCACAACATATATAAACCACCCACTCCCACCCACGAGTATAAACCACCCACGATATATACAAACCACCCACTCCCACCCACAAGAATATACCACCCACAACATATATAAACCACCCACTCCCACCCACGAGTATAAACCACCCACGATATATACAAACCACCCACTCCCACCCACAAGAATATACCACCCACAACATATATAAACCACCCACTCCCACCCACGAGTATAAACCACCCACGATATATACAAACCACCCACGATATATACAAACCACCCACTCCCACCCACGAGTATAAACCGCCCACGATATATATAAACCACCCACTCCCACCCACAAGAATATACCACCCACAACATATATAAACCACCCACTCCCACCCACGAGTATAAACCACCCACGAGTATAAACCACCCACGATATATACAAACCACCCACTCCCACAAACCACCCACGATATATACAAACCACCCACTCCCACAAACCACCCACGATATATACAAACCACCCACTCCCACCCACGAGTATAAACCACCCACTCCCACCCACTAATATAAACCACCCACGATATATACAAACCACCCACGAGTATAAATCCCCCCCCCACTAGTATAAACAACCCAGGAGAATAAACCACCCACTAAACCACCGACTGCCACCTACGAGTATAAAGCACCCACTTCCACCCAAATGGAAGTGAAACCTGCTCGTTCTCCTTCATGTGCTAGCAAGAGAAGGAATTTGTGGGCTCTATAAGGACTATAAGACATGGCTGAAGAGCATAAACACAGATTCCTAGTGGTGAAATGTAAGTGTAGATAATGCAGCATCAGGGTTTTTCCTCGTTAGACGTTCTATAAATATCCTGGAAGATGAAAATGAGAAACTCTCACATGGCAGGTTTAATAGTGATTTATTACAACTTAAAGAGCTCGATTTGCTCAGTCACAGTTTTGTCAAAGTGAATCTTAGAAACTCGAACTTCAGGCAGCATCATGCTGATTTCCTGGACTGAGGCCAGTCAGGTTTAATAAAGTCGTTGTTGCTGTGTCTGCATTTGCACTACATGTTTTATTGCTTCAAAACGCATCAATACGAACCAGGAAGTGTAGAAGCATCTGCGGAATTTGTGATTTCCAGTCTCAGGAATCAGCAGCATGTGTTTTTGTTTTGTTTGGAGCTCTTGGTCAAGTCTGAGGCTCAGTGTGAACGAATGGGCACTAAATTCCATTTTAATCACATTTTCAAAATAAATAAAAAGCATATGAACAAATGATTTATAAAAAAAAACTGTTATCAGGACTTATATATTTACTTCAATGTGCATATTAATTTAACTATCGGGTCAACAGAATTATTATTTTTTTATTTAAAATCTAAAGATGATCTATATAGTATTATTTTGAATGTTGCACATGTGTACTTTGTGTTGTTAGTCTAGAGCGTGTGTGTACTTTGTGTTGTTAGTCTAGAGCGTGCGTGTGTGTACTTTGTGTTGTTAGTCTAGAGCGTGTGTGTGTGTGTACTTTGTGTTGTTAGTCTAGAGCGTGCGTGTGTGTACTTTGTGTTGTTAGTCTAGAGCGTGCGTGTGTGTACTTTGTGTTGTTAGTCTAGAGCGTGTGTGTGTGTGTACTTTGTGTTGTTAGTCTAGAGCGTGTGTGTGTGTACTTTGTGTTGTTAGTCTAGAGCGTGTGTGTGTGTACTTTGTGTTGTTAGTCTAGAGCGTGTGTGTGTGTACTTTGTGTTGTTAGTCTAGAGCGTGTGTGTGTGTACTTTGTGTTGTTAGTCTAGAGCGTGTGTGTGTGTGTACTTTGTGTTGTTAGTCTAGAGCGTGTGTGTGTGTACTTTGTGTTGTTAGTCTAGAGCGTGTGTGTGTGTGTACTTTGTGTTGTTAGTCTAGAGCGTGTGTGTGTGTACTTTGTGTTGTTAGTCTAGAGCGTGTGTGTGTGTACTTTGTGTTGTTAGTCTAGAGCGTGTGTGTGTGTACTTTGTGTTGTTAGTCTAGAGCGTGTGTGTGTGTACTTTGTGTTGTTAGTCTAGAGCGTGTGTGTGTGTACTTTGTGTTGTTAGTCTAGAGCGTGTGTGTGTGTACTTTGTGTTGTTAGTCTAGAGCGTGTGTGTGTGTACTTTGTGTTGTTAGTCTAGAGCGTGTGTGTACTTTGTGTTGTTAGTCTAGAGCGTGTGTGTACTTTGTGTTGTTAGTCTAGAGCGTGTGTGTACTTTGTGTTGTTAGTTTAGAGCGTGTGTGTACTTTGTGTTGTTAGTTTAGAGCGTGTGTGTACTTTGTGTTGTTAGTTTAGAGCGTGTGTGTACTTTGTGTTGTTAGTCTAGAGCGTGTGTGTACTTTGTGTTGTTAGTCTAGAGCGTGTGTGTACTTTGTGTTGTTAGTTTAGAGCGTGTGTGTACTTTGTGTTGTTAGTCTAGAGCGTGTGTGTACTTTGTGTTGTTAGTTTAGAGCGTGTGTGTACTTTGTGTTGTTAGTTTAGAGCGTGTGTGTACTTTGTGTTGTTAGTCTAGAGCGTGTGTGTACTTTGTGTTGTTAGTTTAGAGCGTGTGTGTACTTTGTGTTGTTAGTCTAGAGCGTGTGTGTACTTTGTGTTGTTAGTTTAGAGCGTGTGTGTACTTTGTGTTGTTAGTTTAGAGCGTGTGTGTACTTTGTGTTGTTAGTCTAGAGCGTGTGTGTACTTTGTGTTGTTAGTTTAGAGCGTGTGTGTACTTTGTGTTGTTAGTTTAGAGCGTGTGTGTACTTTGTGTTGTTAGTTTAGAGCGTGTGTGTACTTTGTGTTGTTAGTCTAGAGCGTGTGTGTACTTTGTGTTGTTAGTTTAGAGCGTGTGTGTACTTTGTGTTGTTAGTTTAGAGCGTGTGTGTACTTTGTGTTGTTAGTCTAGAGCGTGTGTGTACTTTGTGTTGTTAGTTTAGAGCGTGTGTGTACTTTGTGTTGTTAGTTTAGAGTGTGTGTGTACTTTGTGTTGTTAGTTTAGAGCGTGTGTGTACTTTGTGTTGTTAGTTTAGAGCGTGTGTGTACTTTGTGTTGTTAGTTTAGAGTGTGTGTGTACTTTGTGTTGTTAGTTTAAAACGTGTATGTACTTTGTGTTGTTAGTTTAGAGTGTGTGTGTACTTTGTGTTGATTTTGTTAATAGATGTTGTTTGCTGTAGTACTGAGGTCCCGGAGAAATGTTTCATATTTTGGTATTTTATTTACGATACATTTTGATTTACACAATTGTACTTTTTCTTTAGTGTTTTGAAAGTCGGCTCCTGACGCGATGCCACTGTTCAGTCGATCGGCTCGGATTCGAAGAGTTTATACGTTTCCGCTGAGCAACCTCAGAGTGACACATTGGTTTTGGCTCCACCAGGTCAGTACGCAGAAAAATTGAAATTTGATATCACTGATAAACACTGATATCAACTGGTAAAAGGTATTTTATACTATAATATATTATTTTATATCCACTTCCGTTATTTTATATTTAATAGACAAAGAGTCTAGTCTTGCATTTGCATTAAGTGCATTAGTGCATAGGTTTGTTAGGGTGATGAAGGCTCCGCCTCCAAACTCCAGGCGTTGGGCAATTGTCTGCTGTGCCTATAGCTAGCACAGGCCCTGGGAATTTTGTCTTCACTGGTGTTAGTTAAAGTTAAAAATCTATATATATTCTATTCAGGCCACAACACACTTAACAGCCTAAACTCTGGGTTACAAGGCCAGAGACATCGTTCAACCTCCAACCAGGGAAACGACCCGCTGGCTCATGTTAATAACCGCAATGATGCGAAAACGACAGGCTGCCTGTAACTAGTATTCCTTTCATATTGATCAGCAACATTATTATCTAATTTGCTGTGGCAGGGAGGCAGCGCTCTATCGAGACGCTTTAATGAATCCACAAAAGCAGATTTACAGAGAGGACTCGTTACTCTAATGGGTGGAAAATGCTGCCGGATGGGTTTCAGAGGTGTGGAGCACAGCCAGGATCGCTCTTCAGCTTGATGCCCAGGAGGAGAACCGGAGAAGCCTGGCTAATCAGAGGCATCGGATAAAGGGGAGACGCTTAGGTCATCAAGGGGGGATTCTCGGTTAGATGATCTGGGCATTCCTGGCCACAGACATAACCGGAGGACAGAAATAAAGTCTGTTAATAATTGGTCCAGCAGTGGCTGAGACTTGGAAACGACTTCTCTTCTGATTCGGAAAGTTCTTTGGAATCTTTATTCGGACACCGGTTAAGGTTTTTTTCAGCAGGACATGTCTCCTGAGACACCGGGGCACCTGCTGCCTCCGCATTAACTGCAGCCCTGGAGCCAACTCACACTGGAGCAAGGCAGGTTAAATGGAAAAAAAAAATAAGAGTGGGATGGAAAAGAGCTCTTTTATCTCTGCACCGAGCCTCGTGCATGCTCGCTGCTGTGCGTCATCTCCTGTCGTAGACCTGAGACCCAGAATGATGAATTGCATGATCTTTTTTTCCTTCTTCTCAGGAATAACTCATTGGTGATAGCCCTGCACCAAACACCAGTTTGCAATCACCAATCGCATCTTTTTCTCACCATACCATAAACAGGAAGCTGGGACGGGACAGGACGGGACTGTGGTTGAATTTTGTGTTCGAATAATAAATCTGAAGCGAGAACGCGATGAGCTGCAGCAATCCTTGGAGATACGTGAAGTTGGGTTCATTCATGCACCAATAATTGTCCATAACAGGACACACCATGGGTGGGGCGGAGGTCCTGCAGACTGCAGCAAGGCATGTGTTCGCTTGAGAGCTTCGTCTGACTCCTCCTGCAAAGGAGAGCACTTAGAGGGAAAGTGCTTCTCTCTCACGCAGTCTCAGACCCTTAATGCGAGATTAGCTCTGACCCTTTTGTCCCACACAATTGCAGACACAGCCATCTTAGATTACAGCTTTTTTTCCCTCAAACTACAAAATCGATACACTACAAATCTACATTTTGATTAGTGCGAACTGAAGAATGTGGTGCTTGGTGTGATATCTGAACGCGTACGTGCCTCCAGCTACGGCATATCGATCATCTTCAATTTCCTCAGGAAGAATTGATTATTGTTGCTTTGAATATCTGCATTAAAAACCAAGTGCTGACTGAAGGATTCTCTGATCCCGTGCTCTTTACGACACTATTTCAATTCAGAAAGCTGTCTCCGGTGACAACGCCGACTTCGGCTCCATTATGAAATGCAATATTCAGCTGTCAAATAAATCACGTTAAAAAAAAAAAAACAGCTGTGCTTAAAATACGCCTCAGCAATGAGATACGGTGATGGGGGCAGTTTGTGATGAGGCTAAAAGAAACCAACAGTTTATAGATACAATTAATCTTATAAATATGAGGTGGAACCGGAAAAGTTTGGAGATTCGCTGTTTACAAGCTAGTACTTCATTTATCCATGTTTCCAAACAGTCACAGTAATACATCTCCCAGTGTTCTTCTGGAACGTGTTCTGGAAGTCTTCTTTTCAAAGCACGTTCCTTTGAACTCCGCCGGATCTTCTGGAAGATGGCGAAGTCCACAAATCTGGTGAGTAGGTGGGTGTGGAGGAGAGATGTTCTCCGACGATCGTCATGCGCGAGTTGCCGAACGATTTCGACATTTTCGGGGGTCAAACTCATCAAAGGTCTTCCTCGTCTCTCGTCATCTACCAGTGATGTTTTTCTTTATTATTTTATTGTATATATTGTTTATTATATTATTTTTAATAAATAAAAATGTAAGTAAATGCACTGTACAGTGTTTTCTTCATGTTTTAGTTTGAGATGATCCCAAACTTTACAAACTTTTCGTTTTCTTTGGCTAGAATCATATGGAAGCCTGTTTCCACCACATTTATAAAAACAATTATAATTATTTCCTAATTACTGACTTTTTTGCTCACAATTACTTTTTTTTATTTTTTTTAATTGCAACTTGATTTCTCGTAAACAGCCGATATTTCTGGAGCATCCACCAGTAACCATGTTGTGGGTCTGAAGTTTGAAGCTGCTGTATGAACGAGGCTCTTTTGCTTCATCTGTTCTGCTCCATCTCTTTTAGAGTTGAGTGTTAGAGTTCTCTCCAGGGATCTGAGGCTCAGGTTGAGATCATGTGATTCTATTGCCTGTAGTCAATGTGTAAAACTTTCGGACTGTAATGAGGGGGTGACGCTGCCCGAATAAATAAAAAATTAGTTTGAATTGCGAAAAATAAAGTCAGAATTGTGAGAACTAAAGGTGCAATTGTATAAAAAAAAAAAAAAATAATTGCAAGAAAAAAGTCCCCCCTCGCTGTTTTCTGTCCATTCCTCCATTTTTTACATTTACCTGTCCAGAGTTTAGTGGGTGGTGCGTCAGTAATAATGGTCCGTGGGGAAACACAATGCTCATTGTGTAGTTAAAGTGACTAAATGATTTTTTCCGTATACAAATTACTCGAGGATTCGTTTCAGCTGTACCTCAAACGACTCGTCGCAGCGTCGCCGTAGGTCAGAACAGCACCACTTACATCGTTAGTCTCCAACATTTTTGATACCACCTCGTATAAATCAGAGCTCAGAGTCCATACTGGCCCCGAACACACAATCCATGCCAACTTTTGCACTAATGTTTAACTCTGCTCTGTATTACATTAGCATTTCAATTACTCAAACATCACTAGAGGGAAACCTCTATAGAGATCATTTTATTTACTCGCCCATGGTACAGAACACATTCTAAACATAACTCCACAAAACTGCGCAAAATATCAGCAGCAGATATCTTGATCTGAGACTAGATCTTGATCATGGTCTTCAGCAGAACAGGACTGATCGATCCAGACATCAAAACAATGCATTATATTCCAGCTTTGACGTTTTCTCTCCACTCTAATGCAGCTGCACACTCTCCCTGTGCTGCATTATTGAGGATGAGTGTTGGGGTAAGTGTTAGGCATGGCTGCATGCTGAATCATTTACATCATGTCAGACCTCATCACGTGATGCCCCCCACCTCCCCCTGCCTGTCAGTTCATCCTCAACCTGGATCTTTTCTCAGCTTTTTAAACTGCTGGTATGCTTTCACAGGACTTAATGTCTTTGTTGCACCAGACCAACAAGTCTTCCAACTGGAGTCTTCCTTCTCTACAAAAACTACAGCGTACCGAGGAAAAGTACCTTCAAGAAAGATGTGGCAACATATTAAATAAAAGAACTGCATTATGTTCAGTCATAAGGTTTGATTTGATGCGCTCCTGCATCCAGGGTCGATGCCAAATTTGAGAATATTAATTAGAGGAAGTGATCGGTCAGTGACCGAGGCCTCTGAGGTTGTGGGTTCAAATCTCAGCACCACCAGGCTGCTGATCCCGGGCCCTTGAACCAGTTGCGTAAATAAGATTATCGGTCAGCACTGAATCATGAAAAAGTGTGAAATAGAATAATGTATGTGTATGTAAGTCTCACGTGTAAAAACAAAAAGCGTGTGGTGTCAGTGATTCGCCTCTAGAGGCTGCTCTCGTGAGGACAGCAGACCGAAAGCCGGAAAAACTATCGGTATTGATTTTTGCAGACAGTAAATGTAATAAAGAAAGAAAGAAAGGTGCTTTATAGTCATCACATTTTTTTTTACAGCACATTGAAAGCAGTGTGGATTAACTTTGTATTGAATTGGTGGCTTATCCAGGTGATCCAGCTCACTGCTAAATCCTCAGCCAGTCAAAACAAATGAGGTTTAGAAAGTAAAATCTGGACCAAAGCCCTTAAGCGATGCAGATTTAAAAAAATTATAAAAGTAAATCAAAAACTTTTGGTCGTTTTAGTCTCCATATAAACAACACAAAGTAAAAGACAAAATAACGTACAGTCTGCACCAGAATCTGAGAAAATATTTCACTCATACACACACAAATAAACGAGGTGAGCTCGTAAACCTGGTGCTGATCGGCCTTTAACACGCCAGAGGAGTGTCGACTGAGAAAAGCACAATGTGGTTACACAAACAAATCAAAGACCTTCAATTTTTATAACACAATATTTACAATTAGAAGACACTGGCCTTAATGAAAACTAGTCTGGCATTAAATGTTAAATCAGTCAGTCATGAAATTAAAACAGGAGGAAAGCGCGTCGGGGAGGGGAAGGATGAAATCACGTCATCTTTCTCGACTTTCTCTGCTCTCTATCTTTCTACAGCGGACACAAAATGAACACATTTCCTCGCAGGCTAATAGAGACGGGGCGTCTGGAGCAATGAATCGAACCTCCATGATCTGGAAAAGGTTCTTACAGTGTAAGGGCAAAAGGTGCGAACATTCCCTATCAAAGAGGGGCGATGTGTGTGTGTGTGTGTGTGTGTGTGTGTGTGTGTGTGTGTGTGTGTGTGTGTGTGTGAGACAATCTCCAAGGAAAATGAATATTGACTCGTCTATTGAAGACACTCAACCAAATCCAATCACAAACATTAAGGGTCCAGGAGGGTCCATGGTGAAAAAGGGAAATGTGGTATGTGCTGCGATTCGCATGAAGAACTTTGCTGGAATATTTCCCAGGAACCTTGTGTGGGGTAATTGAACTTTATTTATTAGTTAATTCTATATTTAGTAGTTAAACAGTTTGGTGAGTAATTAAAAACTTGGATAGAACTGAACTTCCTGTATCACAGTTTAGAACACGAGGGGAGGGGGGGGGGGTAGTATGGGGTGGAGCAAGATGAACCCAAAGGCATAAAATCCAGAAAATGTATTTGCCCAGAAAAGCTGCTGTGCCTCATCCCATTCAAGGTTTTGACATATTTTACATTCCAAACTGCTTTTTTGCTCAGCGTGACTGTAAAGAGTTGCTGGCTAAAAATAATGAGTCCAAGCTTCTAATTCACTCATCAACAAGAGATCTTACTCCTGATGAACCATCAGGTGTAATACAGTTTGAGCAATTCATCATTTTTTAGCGATTTAATAATCGCCCCTGATAGTTGACTGCTGGAACTGTCTGCAAAAATCTATAGCGAAGGTTTTTCCGGGTTGCAGGCCTCTAGAGGCGAATCCAGGAGACTGCGTGTTGCATGGAGAGCGCTATATTATGTTTAAAAATTATAATTCATAATTTATATAACGAAAGTAACTTTACATTTTTATTTATTGATTTAGTGCATTTTGATGATACGGCACAGTTTTTTTTTTATTACATTTTTATAATTAAAGTTCTTCTAGAGTTAAATGTTTTTTTTTAATCCAGAATCCAATTTTTATCAGTTGATTAATCGGTTATCGGCGAGTACGATCCAACCTCGCTATCTGTATCGTTAAAATCTATCGGTAGACCCTTTGCTGTGGAAACGATAGAGAAATTGTAGAAAGCACCAGAAACCATTGCGTGCTTACACGACATGGTCCAAAAGTACTGGGACACCTAGCTATATGTGCTTCTACTTGAACTGGAGTGGAAGATCTCCTGCTATAGAGCTCAGACTCCAACCCTATTGAACCTGAACGAATGCTGAGTGCACCCCAGGCCTCCTCACCTTACCTCCATCAGTACCTGACTTTTATAACATACTAATGGCTGAATGAATGACCACAAATCTGGTGAAACATCTTCCCAGAAGAGTGGAGGTTATTATAAGCGCAAATGGGGGCCAAATGTGGTATGGGATGTTCAAAAAGGACATTTTATGGTCAGATGTCCAAACAACCTTTATCCACAACCATAATTAAACCAGATATTCACTAAATAACAGCTCTGCAGCACCTGAAACACCACAGACATGTTCCCTTTTAGGTAACTGTGTATGTTAAACAATTCTGCAGCCTTCATCTGCTTACTGAAAACATACTGTTTACGTGAAGCATCAGCTCCTGTTCGATGTTCACGAGGCAAACTCGAGGCTGCAGAGCGTTTTACCCTTTGCGTGCAGTGCAGCCTGACTTCGTGACAAGAGGCCAGGCGATATTATTGAGCTCGAGTGCTTACTCACGCACAAGCAAGTCACACTGTCGAAAACAGACTCCACTGAAAAATTATGAGTGTCTCTGCCCAGTTCCAGTTAGAAAAACTGGGTCATTTCGTGTCAGAGGGAGATTTCTGTCGTTTGCTTTTTGGGATTATTTACTAAATAATCACCTGAAGGCAGATGTGCTCACAGAGGATGGTTACATACATGAAAAAAGCTTTGTGGTGAGAGAAACATAAGTCATGAACTATTCCAAAACCTTGTTCAATAGCTGGATAATACACTACATTGTGGAAAAATGTATTTGGACACCTGGTTTTCCAGCCATATATGGGTCTTCTCTAAAACTCTATGAATGCAGTGGCATGAAATTTTCCCATCTCCTGAGCTAAAGATGAATATATGCTTTACATGGGTTGGAGTGGAAGATCTACATACTGTATATAGTAGAGATCAACTAATAGTCCATTTTACGCATACCCATATCTAGGTTGGATCGTACTGACTAATAAATCAACCAAGAGTTCAAATGGATACTGGGAGTAAAACAATCCAACATTCCATGTAAAATAGTACTGAACTTTATTTAAACACTGAAATCATTAAAATGTGCTAAATTAAATCAATATGAAAACTTCAGCATTAAATATGATTAATAAATTATAATTAATAAATATAGTGCTCTCTGTGCATCCCACAATCTCACGTGTAAAATTAAACAGCATGTGGCAGCAGTGATTCACCTCTAGAGGCCGCTCTTGTGATGACAGCAGACCGGAAGCCCGGAAAAACTACTGGTATTGATTTTTGCATACATTTTCAGCAATCAACCAATTAAATCTCTAATAGATAATATATGAATTCTTATGAATTTATATGAGTTAAATATATATGAAATTTTCTCATTGATATTTTACATTTTTAAGTGACTAAATGACTGGGAACAGGAAATTTCTAAAGTCAATTATAACTTTCTAATTTCCTAGGGGTATTAATATGAGGCAACACATACTCAAAAAAAAAGCCATGGTATGATGAGTATGTATATAATGTTTTACTCGCCGTATAAAGTATAAAGTATAAGTATAAAGCACCACACCGACCCCCTCGTTCTTTGTTCTGGTTTTGACCCGCGAACAAATCCTGAGTTTGTAAAGAAATAAACCACTCTCATGGGACTGGCATTCATTAAACTGTAACGTGTTTCAGGATTGAGTTGCGAAACTGTCGTGTAATTGTGTATGAGGCCGAATGCAAACGAGGAGTCATGTCTCAGCAACCCGCTACACTAACAGGCCATCAATCTCGCTATGAATCCATCACCCTAGCTACCAAATACTACTTCAGCAACACCGTCTTCGGTTTTCTTCCGACAGCTGTTAGTGCTGATTATTTTCAATCAGGCTCTGATTTAGTACATTAACTCACCGGGACACACTTCATCAGAGGATCTGCACCCTTGCGGTACGTTGGTTTTTTTTAATCAGCGTGGCAGTGACCGAAAAAAAATAAATAAATAAAACTGTCAGAAACAGCGAAGAGCGAACGCCTGGAACTCAATTTTCATTACAGTAATGTTCATTTGGCCTGAGAGAAGGAGCATCGACGACGCCAGATAACACAGAGGGCAAAGTCTGATGCTAATCTGAGCAAAGTGCAGAGACGTCACATGGGGATCTTCAACCGCTACCCCCGTCATAATAATACCATTTTATACTAGGTATGGACAAAAAAAGTGTGGACACCTGACCATAAGATTGGTATGTGCTTCTTTTTGAACATCCAAATCTACCACATTTAGTCCCCATTCACTGTTATAATAACCTCCACTTTTCTGGGAAGATGTTTCACTAGATTTTGTGGAGATTTCAGCTCATTTAGACATAAGGGATTATTATGATGTAGGTGAGGGTTGGAGCTCTATAGCAGGAGATCTTCCTCAGGGGCATCATCAACAGGTTTGGGTTTATTTCCTGCTGCACCCAAAGACGTCCGTATCGACAACTGCGTGCCTCCGACTTGCAACAGTTTGAGGAGGAACCTCATATGGCTGAAAATGTCTGGTGTCTCAAATACTTTCAAACACTGTATTTTTGTGTTTTCTTATAAGGAACTTGATTGATTGTTCGGATGAATAATTTTCGAGTGTCTATTACGCTGGTTATATTTGAGTTATTCTGATCCAAGAAGATTCTGATCATGGTCTCTAGAAACCATGCGGAATCAATTCACAATACAAACAAAACAAACAGGTGAAGAATTCATTCTATATTACATTACCTGCATATACAATTATTCCCAATTCCACACATGTGCTTGTAAAAAAAAAAACATCCCCAGGCAAATGGATTTGTGCATCTGCAGCTACCAACGTCAATAAAAACAGTAAATCTGTTGCTTATTAGCAAGCAGAAAACGAAGGATAAATAACAACTTAAAGGGCGATCAGAGTCTGAGCAGTTCTTTTCTTTGTTTCTGGTTTCATTTTCCACACTACTACTTCAAATCTTGCCCCGAAACGGCAAAGAGATTTGAAAAACAGCAAAACAACTGCATTATAAATAAAGACGGCAAAATATTTACAGTAAAATCAGATGAGCAAGAAAACAAGACAAGTTGAAAGAGGACGGAAAGGCAACCGATTAGTAAAAGCAGCTGTTCACACAAGACTTGGATGTTTTACTGCTTTAAAAAGTCTGGTTTTACTGACGGAGGTGATGAAAAGACAGAGTACAAGCATGTTTTTTAACCGATATGGAAACAAGTATTACTTGTTGACTATTGAGTAATGGGAATATTATGGAATATGTGATTAAGTTGTGTTTTTTGTCTACACGGCAAGAAGACGAGTGAGTCTCAGTGCTCAGTGCTCGCTGAAGGGAAGTGATCTCACTATTTTTAATGCAACACTTTTTATTATATTGATTCATTTGAGCAAACAATTAAATTGGCACAAATTAAACTGATTAACTAAAATAAATAAATGAAAAATGTAATAAAATAGTTTACTTTGTTAAACTTTGTTAGACTTTATATAGGTGTGCAATTTACATCTAAAATATAATTTTTTGAAGATATTATCTATTTTAAAAGACCTACACGTGTGTACCGAACCGAAAGCCCTGTACAGGAAACGTTCTGTACGAATTTGTGTACCTTCACACCTCTAGTTTTTACTCTATATACACTTTGAGGACAGAAGTATTGGGACACCTGACTGTTCCAGCAATATGTGGTTATTCCCCAAACTAATAGCACAAATCCAGAGGTTCACGGTGTGTATGACGACTTTGGATGCAGTAGCACGACATTTTTTTCTTTGGAGAAAAATTCCAAAGGGAAAATCCAATGCTTGCTTTGGAGAACATCAAAAACCGACTGCACTCCCAGGCCTCCTCACATTCTCACCTTCATCAGGACCTGACTTTAGTAACACACTTGTGGATGAATGAATCTCCACAAAATCCAGTAGAACATCTAATAAGACAGAATTTTTATATTTTGCTTTGATTGGTGTCAATAATCATGAAACACGTCTACACTTATCGGCGTGAGTGTGATATGAAAACTCGAACAGCAAACACGCACTACATGTGGTCGATGCTGATGTTTCCTGATTAAAGCCTCTTGTAGCCTTCAAACTCTGAGAAACATCCATATTACTTTAGAAACGCTTAGTCAATGAATTCACTAGAAGTTAACACAGACCGCGAAACATCATGACGGCTTTATATTTCATGCCCCAGTGGCCACTGTTTGTTCCCACGATAAGTAATAATTAAAAAAAGGAATTGAGGCATGACTCACAGCTGACCAGAACTGCAAACTCGGCAGCGTCACGGCGCAGGACAAAAGAAAATAATCCAGAAAAAACAAAAAACAAAAACCAGCTGCTGAGCCTCTTACCTCTCCTGCTGTCCATGACATAAGTCTCTATGATGGCACTCTTCTTGCAAATGTCATCGGCCATAGAGGAGCAACTGACCTCCAAGTGTTTCACCTTGAGGTAAAAACAAACACAAACATGCTACACCGTTCCCTCAACACACCAGGAGACATAAACAGAACATTTTACACCACAAGAACTCCAAGATGGTCAGATGTTAAAAGTGTGCATCAGATTTCAGGTGTTCCAAACAAACTTCGAGCTTTAACATGATCAAGACGAGGACATTGAATCCTGGGTCTCAAAAATTAAAATTGTTTCATTGATTGTACCTCAAAAAAAGACCTGAAAAAAAAAGTGTTTAAAACACTTTTTTTTTAAGGTTTATTAGAATAAAATTATACACATACACTATATGGACAAAAGTATTGGGACATTTCCACCACATGTCTTTGAATGCTGGAGCTTGGAATGTTTTATTTCTTCACTTGAACTAGGAAACCCAAACCTGTTCCAGCTCTATGAGGATCTGCTTTCCATGGGTTGGAATGGAAGATCTTCTGCTGTACAGCTCTAAACCCTATTGAACATGAATGAATGTGAATGCTGACTGCACCCCAGGCCTCTTCACCGTCACACCTACATCTCATACAAATCTCCAGAAGAGCACACTAAAATCTAGAGGAAGTGTGGAGTTTATTCTCACAACGAAGGAATAAAGGTTCAAAAAGAAAATACCCATCGAATGGTCAGATGTCCACAAACTTTTGTCCATACAGTGTATAATCCCAGGGTACAATCAGAAGATCTGGTGAGGTTTCCACCTCGCATTCAGAACTGCGCGTATTAACGTTTTCAAATTTCATCTTAGTAAACTTCACACGTGGGACGGGACGTTTTTGCTCTCAAGAGAAAGCTAATTGATGAAATAGTCAGCCAGCATGCAGGACAGAAGTCAAAGTTCACACCTTCTCCTCCAGGAGCCACTTTTCCTGCTGCACCTCAGCCAGCCTCTGGAAGAGTTCGTTGACCTCGTCGTCAGAAAGGTCTGCTGGTCTCTGGGATTGAGGACTGCCCGTGTTCGACTGCAGACAGAAATAAAGAGGCACAGTGGAATTCTGATTATTCCAAACTTAAAGCTCGGAAAAATCCCAGATGGACATTATTTCCTTATTTCTGCAACCCCAAGACTTGACCGCTGGACTTATAAATCCATATATTATAGACGTTTCAGGATTTGTTTGTTTTCGGCTTCGTTTGTTCCACAGTCACAGATAGGGTTGCAAAGGGGCGGAAAATTTCCCGAAAATTTTTAGACTTTCGGGGACGTCATCTGGGAAATTAGTAAAAAAAAACCCCGACTCGTTTTATTTTTAATTGTTCATATAGTTTTGTTGCGCAACAGTTTACACACAGCACAAGGACGTTTTAAACACAAACGTATGTAATGTTAATGTCATTTACGTGAACAATCACCAAGTAAATTTTTGGGCGTTATATTGACGTGCAGGATTCAAGAAATTATGTGATTGAAAAATGCACAGTGCCTGTAGGAGGCGTGGCCTCAGTGGGCTGGTGTGCATGTGATTGATGAATCTGCAGGTAGAAATTCATTCATTCATTCATTCATTTTCTCCCGCTTATCCGTAATTCGGGTCGCGGGGGCAGCAGTCTAAGCAGGCCCCCGCCTTCGACTGCTGCCCAATCCTCACAGCACCGTCCCTTACGGTCCCTCCTGCAGGTGGTGAGCCCACTGGAAGGCGGCCCAACGTCACGGACCTTGATATTTCCCTCGTAAGGGACCCCTGGAGCATAGAGGGTTAAGGGCCTTGCTCAAGGGCCCAAGAATGGCAGCTTGGCGATACCGGGGCTCGAACCCCCGACCTTCCGATCGGCAACCCAGCGCCTTAACCGCTGGAGCCACCACTCTCAAATTCAAATGAAATTAATTTAGTTGTTTTAACCAAAATTATCCTGCAAGATCCCTGTTGAAAAGTTCACCTGCAATTTGGTAAATTCCCAGTTTATTCCCATTAAGTCCCATGAAAAGTGTCCAGTCTTTAAAATTCCCAGAATTTTGAAACCCAACTCAGACATTAAATATTTTTGTGGACAGAGAAATTTGGCCTTTCTCCCACACCATTTATAAACATTTGTGCCATTTGGTAGACGCCCTCACAAAAGTGCTCTGAGGTCTCAATCAATAAATACGTTCTGAAGCTGGTTTATAAGGACATTAGGTTTATAAGGACACAGAGCGTGTGTGAATGGAAGGTCAATAGAGGTCTGTTAAAAACTGCTTCGGACGTCAAATGGAAGTTGGTTCCTCCACCTATTTGCCAGAACAGAGAAATGTCTTAAAGCTTG